>NC_092728.1:19399851-19517351 GCF_047496885.1 Scyliorhinus torazame
ACTTGGCTAACCCAGCCCCTTTTAAGTCTCACCTGGTCCTTCACCCTCAGGTGAGTCTCCTGCAGCATTGCTACATCGGCTTTCAAACTTTTAAGATGCGCAAGCACCCTTGACCGGACCTCCTAACCCCCTCACGTTCCACGTGATTATCCTTACTGGGGGTCTCTCACCACCTCCCCCCACCTTTCTTATCCACCATCACCATACCACCGGGCCCTGCCCCATGAGCCTGACCCGACCCTATCCATTATTAACCCCTTCCCCCCCCCCTCCCAAAAACCCGACATGTTTTTAAAGCACTCCTTTATAACCCTCGTTATATTTAGATAGAGTTGGTTATCACAGTAGACAACTCAATGATCACCAGGGACTCAGTTTGGAGTTTACGGTTATGGGTCACTAATTATGTTAAGAGTGAGAGTCAGGATGACTTCCGGGTGCGGCGATGACCAGCTGAGTCGCACGTTTCGGCAGCTCCCTGTGAAACGGACTTTTGGGCTCTTGATAGGAGCCCCAACGGCAATTTTGACGGCTGAAAACACCGTGCGGTAAACCAGAAGGGAATCCCCCTGGATACGGATGGAAAAAGGAGGAGATAGTGGCCAGATTTCAGTGGATCCTTTAGAACAGCGCAAGGAAGGCAAGCAAAAACCAAGATGGCGTCGGAAGGTGGCAGTTTAACATGGGGCCCTGAACAACAAGAGTTCTTGAAATGCTGTGTGGAAGAGATCAAAAAGGAAATGAAGAAAGAGCTGTTGGCCCCGATACTACAGGCGATCGAAGGGCTAAAGGAGGAACAAAAGACCCAGGAGCGGGAGCTTCGGTCGTGAAGGCAAAGGCAGCCGAGAATGAGGACGATATACAGGGCCTGGTGGTGAAGACGGAGACGCAGGAGGCACATCAGAAACGATGTGTGGAAAGGTTGGAGGCACTGGAAAACAAAGCAAGGAGGAACAACCTGAGGATTCTTGGTCTTCCTGAAGGTGTGGAGGGAGCGGACGTCGGGGCATATGTGAGCACGATGCTGCACTCGTTAATGGGAGCGGAGGCCCCGGCGGGTCCGTTGGAGGTGGAGGGAGCATACCGAGTGATGGCGCGAGGACCGAGAGCAGGAGAAATTCCCAGAGCCATAGTGGTGAGATTCCTCCGTTTTAAGGATAGAGAAATGGTCCTTAGATGGGCGAAGAAAACTCGGAGCAGTAAATGGGAGAACGCGGTGATCCGCGTTTATCAAGACTGGAGTGCGGAGGTGGCGAGAAGGAGGGCGAGCTTTAATCGGGCCAAGGCGGTGCTTCATAAAAAGAAGATAAAATTTGGAATGCTGCAACCGCAAGACTGTGGGTCACATATCGAGGGAGGCACCACTACTTTGAGACGGCGGATGAAGCGTGGACTTTTATTGTGGAAGAAAAACTGGAATGAGCGGGTTATTAAAAAGAACGTTCGAACAAAGTGGTGGGGCGAATGTGGGGGGCAAAGAGGGGTTTTATGTACTAATCCTGCGATGTGGTAACTTTTCTCTCTCCCACAGGTGGTGATGGGGGGAGGAGGGGAGGTGGAGGAGATGGGGCGTTGGCCATTGGGGGCGGGGCCAAGGGAGAAGCGCGGGCTTGGTTCCCGCGCTATGATAATCATGGCGGGAATAGAGAAGCAGGAAGGAGGGGGCGTCGCACGGTGCGAGCCGAGGTCACGGGGGGAAGCCGAGGTCAGCCAGAGTTTGCTGACTTCTGGGAGCAACATGGGGGGAGTAATTATGCTAGCGGGGGATCTAGCGGGGGGGGTGGGAGGGGGGAATTACTGGGTTGCTGCTGCTGGGGAGAGGGGGGGAGCTGGTATGGGAGAGGATGGGCGGGGGGGCACCGCCTGGGGGAGATACAGCTGCGTGGGAACCGGGTGAGGAGCTGGAAAAAGGTGATGGCTAATCGACAAGGGGGGGGGGGTAGGAAGCCCCCCAACTCGGCTGATCACGTGGAACGTGAGAGGGCTGAACGGGCCGATAAAGAGGGCACGGGTACTCGCACACCTTAAGAAACTTAAGGCAGATGTGGTTATGTTACAGGAAACGCACCTGAAACTGATAGACCAGGTTAGGCTACGCAAAGGATGGGTGGGGCAGGTGTTCCATTCGGGGCTAGATGCGAAAAACAGGGGGGTGGCTATATTAGTGGGGAAGCGGGTAATGTTCGAGGCAAAGACTATAGTGGCGGATAACGGGGGCAGATACGTGATGGTGAGTGGCAAACTACAGGGGGAGACGGTGGTTTTGGTAAACGTATATGCCCAGAACTGGGATGATGCCAATTTTATGAGGCGGATGCTAGGACGCATTCCGGACCTAGAGATGGGAAAGCTGATAATGGGGGGAGATTTTAATACGGTGTTGGAACCAGGGCTGGATAGGTCGAAGTCCAGGACTGGAAGGAGGCCGGCAGCAGCCAAGGTACTTAAAGATTTTATGGAGCAGATGGGAGGTGTAGACCCGTGGAGATTTAGCAGACCTAGGAGTAAGGAGTTCTCGTTTTTCTCCTATGTCCATAAAGTCTACTCGCGAATAGACTTTTTTGTGCTGGGTAGGGCATTGATCCCGAAGGTGAGGGGAACGAAGTATACGGCTATAGCCATTTCGGATCACGCTCCACACTGGGTGGACTTGGAGATAGGGGAGGAAACAGGAGGGCGCCCACCCTGGAGAATGGACATGGGACTAATGGCAGATGAGGGGGTGTGTCTAAGGGTGAGGGGGTGCATTGAAAAGTACTTGGAACTCAATGATAATGGGGAGGTCCAGGTGGGAGTGGTCTGGGAGGCGTTGAAGGCGGTGGTTAGAGGGGAGCTGATATCAATAAGGGCACATGAAGGGAAGCAGGAGAGTAAGGAACGGGAGCGGTTGCTGCAAGAACTTTTGAGGGTGGACAGACAATATGCGGAAGCACCGGAGGAGGGGACTGTACAGGGAAAGGCAAAGGCTACATGTAGAATTTGACTTGCTGACTACAGGCACTGCAGAGGCACAATGGAGGAAGGCACAGAGTGTACAGTACGAATATGGGGAGAAGGCGAGCAGGTTGCTGGCACACCAATTGAGGAAAAGGGGAGCAGCGAGGGAAATAGGGGGAGTGAGGGATGAGGAAGGAGAGATGGAGCGGGGAGCGGAGAGAGTGAATGGAGTGTTCAAGACATTTTATAAAAAATTATATGAAGCTCAACCCCCGGATGGAGGGAGAGAATGATGGGCTTCTTGGATCGGCTGGAATTTCCCAAGGTGGAAGAGCAGGAAAGGGTGGGACTGGGAGCATAGATCGAGGTAGAAGAAGTGGTGAAAGGAATTAGGAGCATGCAGGCGGGAAAGGCCCCGGGACCGGATGGATTCCCAGTCGAATTCTATAGAAAATATGTGGACTTGCTCGCCCCGGTACTGACGAGGACCTTTAATGAGGCAAAGGAAAGGGGACAACTGCCCCCGACTATGTCTGAAGCAACGATATCGCTTCTCTTAAAGAAGGAAAAGGACCCGCTACAATGCGGGTCCTATAGACCTATTTCCCTCCTAAATGTAGATGCCAAGGTCCTGGCCAAGGTAATGGCAATGAGAATAGAGGAATGTGTCCCGGGGGTGGTCCACGAGGACCAAACTGGGTTTGTGAAGGGGAGACAGCTGAACACGAATATACGGAGGTTGTTAGGGGTAATGATGATGGCCCCACCAGAGGGAGAAACGGAGATAGTAGTGGCGATGGATGCCGAGAAAGCATTTGATAGAGTGGAGTGGGATTATTTGTGGGAGGTGTTGAGGAGATTTGGTTTTGGAGAGGGGTATGTTAGATGGGTGCAGCTGTTGTATAGGGCCCCAGTGGCGAGCGTGGTCACGAATGGACGGGGATCTGCATATTTTCGGCTCCATAGAGGGACAAGGCAGGAATGCCCTCTGTCCCCATTATTGTTTGCACTGGCGATTGAGCCCCTGGCGATAGCGTTGAGGGGTTCCAAGAAGTGGAGGGGAGTACTTAGGGGAGGAGAAGAGCACCGGGTATCTTTGTATGCGGACGATTTGCTACTATACGTGGCGGACCCGGCGGAGGGGATGCCAGAAATAATGCGGATACTTGGGGAGTTGGGGATTTTTCAGGGTATAAATTGAACATGGGGAAAAGTGAGTTGTTTGTGGTGCATCCAGGGGAGCAGAGTAGAGAAATAGAGGACCTACCGTTGAGGAAGGTAACAAGGGACTTTCGTTACCTGGGGATCCAGATAGCTAAGAATTGGGGCACATTGCATAGGTTAATTTAACACGGTTGGTGGAACAGATGGAGGAGGATTTCAAGAGATGGGATATGGTATCCCTGTCAATGGCAGGGAGGGTGCAGGGCGGTTAAGATGGTGGTCCTCCCGAGATTCCTCTTTGTGTTTCAGTGCCTCCGGTGGTGATCACGAAGGCTTTTTTTAAAAGGATTGAAAAGAGCATCATGGGTTTTGTGTGGGCCGGGAAGACCCCGAGAGTGAGGAAGGGATTCTTACAGCGTAGCAGGGATAGGGGGGGGCTGGCACTACCGAGCCTAAGTGAGTATTATTGGGCCGCTAATATTTCAATGGTGAGTAAGTGGATGGGAGAGGAGGAGGGAGCGGCGTGGAAGAGATTAGAGAGGGCGTCCTGTAGGGGGACTAGCCTACAGGCTATGGTGACAGCCCCATTGCCGTTCTCACCGAGGAACTACACCACAAGCCCGGTGGTGGTGGCTACACTGAAGATTGGGGGACAGTGGAGACGACATAGGGGAAAGACTGGAGCCTTGGGGGGGTCCCCGATAAGAAACAACCATAGGTTTGCCCCGGGGGGAATGGATGGGGGATATGGAATGTGGCAAAGAGCAGGAATAACGCAACTGAAAGATCTGTTTGTGGATGGGAAGTTCGCGAGTCTGGGAGCGCTGACCGAGAAATATGGGTTGCCCCAAGGGAATGCATTCAGGTATATGCAACTGAGGGCTTTTGCGAGGCAACAGGTGAGGGAATTCCCGCAGCTCCCGACACAAGAGGTGCAGGACAGAGTGATCTCAAAGACATGGGTGGGGGATGGTAAGGTGTCAGATATATATAGGGAAATGAGGGACGAAGGGGAGACTATGGTAGATGAACTAAAAGGGAAATGGGAAGAAGAGCTGGGGGAGGAGATCGAGGAGGGGCTGTGGGCAGATGCCCTAAGCAGGGTAAACTCGTCGTCCTCGTGTGCCAGGCTAAGCCTGATTCAGTTTAAGGTATTACACAGGGCACATATGACTGGAGCACGGCTCAGTAAATTTTTTGGGGTGGAGGATAGGTGTGCGAGGTGCTCGAGAAGCCCAGCGAATCACACCCATATGTTTTGGTCATGCCCGGCACTACAGGGGTTTTGGATGGGGGTGACAAAGGTGCTTTCAAAAGTAGTAGGAGTCCGGGTCGAACCAAGCTGGGGGTTGGCTATATTTGGGGTTGCACAAGAGCCGGGAGTGCAGGAGGCGAGAGAGGCCGATGTTTTGGCCTTTGCGTCCCTAGTAGCCCGGCGCAGGATATTGCTAATGTGGAAAGAAGCCAAGCCCCCGGGGGTGGAGACCTGGATAAATGACATGGCGGGGTTTATAAAGCTAGAGCGGATTAAAGTTCGTCCTAAGGGGGTCGGCTCAAGGGTTCACCAGGCGGTGGCAACGTTCGTCGAATACCTCGCAGAAAGATAGACGGAATGGGAAAAAGAAGGCAGCAGCAGCAGCCCAGGATCGGGGGGGGGGGGGGGGGGGGGGGGGGGCGGAGGGGGGGAGGAGGAACCAGAAGGACTCTCAGGGTTGTTAATATATACTGTATAGTATGTATAGGGTCGTTGCTACAGATAATTATATATTGGACTGTTAAATTATATTTTTGGAGAGTGTTTTTAAAAAAAAAAAAGAGTGAGAGTCAGTGGGAGCAATCCCTTAGTTCTCAAAAATTAGACTTTTCATTCACAATTATCTTTATTTTCTCCGCCACGGGATTGTTGGCTACCGGCCCAGCATTTATTGACATCTTTTTTTTTGGTTTTTAGAGTACCAAATTCTTTTTCTTTTCCAATTAAGGGGCAACCCACCTACCCTGCACATCTTTGGGTTGTGGGGACGAGACCCGAGCAGACACGGGGAGAATGTACAAACTCTGCACGGACAGCGACCCGGGGTCGGGATTTCTATCGCCCATTCCTAATTGGCCCTTGAGAAGATTATGGGTGAGCCGCCATCTTGAACCCGCTGCAGTCCCCGCCTGGCGTAGGTACACCCACAGTGCTGTTAGGGAGGGAGTTCCAGGTTTCTGACCCGGCGACAGTGAAGGAACGGCCGATATATTTCCAAGTTAAGATGGTGTGTGTGTGTGTGGGGGGGGGGGGGGGGGGGGAGGTGGGGGCTGAGGGAGGGGGGGTGGTCTTGGAGAGAGGAACATGCAGGCAGTGGATGGTCCCCATGACGTCTGCTGCCCTCGTCCTTCTCGGGGGTAGAGGTGGCGGGTTTGGCTTGTCGAGGGAGCCTTGGCGAGTGGCTGCCGTGCATCTTGTAGACGGTGCACACGGCTGCCGCTGTGCGTCGGTGGGTGGAGGGAGTGGGCGTTGAGGTGGGGGTTAGCGTGTTGATCGAGCGGGGGGGGGGCTGCTTTGTCCTGGATGGTGTCGAGCTTCTCGAGTGTTGTCGGAGCCGCGCTCATCCAGGCGCGTGGGAGAGTCCATCACACTCCTGACTTGTGTCCTTGTCGATGGTGGACAGGCTTTGGGGGGAGTCAGGAGGTGAGTTACTCCCCGCAGGATTCCCAGCCTCTGACCTGCTCTGGTAGCCACAGTATTTATACGGCTGGGTCCAGTTCAGCTTCTGATCAATGGTAACCCCCAGGACGTTGATAGTAGGGGAGGGGGGGGGGGGTCAGTTATGATAATGCCATTGATGACCGATGAAGGCGACTGGCCAATCTGAGCACAGCAGGATCCCACAAACAATATTAAGGCCACAAATGAAACGCTATCACCCGACACCTTACCGTCCCCATCGTCACCTTCCAGGAGTCTGAGCAGGAGGCTACTTGAGGTCGTCTGCTGTCCCGGGGGAGGTCCGGAACTCATCGAGGCGGTGGCGGGGGGCGGGGGGAGGGGGGGTGGGGGGCGACTGCTGCGCCTAAGGGAGGGGGATGGGGGGGGCGGTCGCGCACAGTCTATATTTCTTTTTAATCGGGCTGTGTAGAGCTGGCCGAGGGAGTTGAAAAGATGCCCCTAGCAACTGGGCAGGAAGGGGCAGTAGGGACGGAGTGTGGAATCCTCAGGCATTCTTCTCCAAATGTTACACGGGGTGGTGGGGAGGAGAGGTGACCACCCACCACCCTCCCCCCCCTCCCCCGCCCCCTCAACCTGCGGTCCAGTTACCTCATAAACCGAGGAGGGGCTGAGGGGGCAAAGGTCAACACCCCCCCCATTGGACAACATCGTGTCTGATCTGGTGGGGGCCTCAACTCCACTTTGCTCTCCCCATAACCCTCGACCCCGCCGTCGATCAGAAATCTGTCTAACTCGGCCTTGAATACATTCAATGAGCTGCAGCCCCCACTGCTGTTTGAGAGGGGTGGGGGGGGGGGGAGAATTCCAGACTGACCCCCCTCTGAGAGAAGAAATTCCTCCTCATCTTTGTCTTCAATGGGAGACCCCCTTATTCTCAAACTGCGCCCCCCCCCCCAGATCTAGATTCCACCCCCATAAGGGGGAAACATCTTTGCAGCATCCACCATGTCAAACGCCCCCCTCCCCACAGAATCTGACCTTTTAATTAATGCACAGGAAGATCCCAGGACGCGATTAATGACCTCAGGATCTTTTCCTTTCGATGCAGGTTGAAGGATAAATATTGCATCCTGGGACACCGGGGAGGACTCGGCCACCCCTCCCTCCATACTCCCCCCCTCCCCCCTCTAATTCCAACGCACTGCACTCCCGGTGGAGTTGTCGGCACCTCGATGGGCAACGAATGATGGACTTGGCCGTCGATGCCCGAACCCGGTGAACAGAATGTTCCTCACTTAAAATAATTCCTGGGGCGGTGGCGTGGAGGCGCAGTGGTTAGCACTGCTGCCTCACGGCGCTGAGGACCCGTGTTTGATCCCGGCCCCGGGTCACTGTCTGTGTGGAGTGTGCACATTCTCCCCGTGTTTGCGTGGATTTTGCCCCACAACCCATAAAGATGTGCATGGGAGGTGGATTGGCCACGCTAAATTGTCCCTTCATTTGAAAGAAATTAATTGGGTACTCTAAATTAAAAAAAATAAATCAATAATTTTTTATTGTGGAGGGAGAGGGGGAGGGGTAGAGGTGTTGGTGGGGGGGGGGGTGGGGGGGGGGTGGGTAGGATCTTGCGGCGTTTCTGCGCCTCGAGATGCATCCGCTGTGTCAGATTAATTTTCATGTTTTGCGGTACATGGTTTTCATTGCCAAGTCAAAATAGTATTTCTACAAATTTCCATCTGGTGGTTGTGGTGAGGTCGGGGGGGGGTTGATATTCTCTCCCCCTCCCTCCCGCTCCGCCCCTTCCTCCCCCATCTGAGGGCAGCATGGTAACACAAGTGGATAGCACTGTGGTTTCACAGCGCCAGGGTCCCAGGTTCGATTCAAAGAACAAAGAACAAAGAAATGTGCAGCACAGGAACAGGCCCTTCGCCCTCCAAGTCCGTGCCGACCATGCTGCCCAACTAAACTACAATCTTCTACACTTCCTGGGTCCGTATCCCTCTATTCCCAACCTATTCATGTATTTGTCAAGATGCCCCTTAAATGTCACTATCGTCCCTGCTTCCACCACCTCCTCCGGTAGCGACTTCCAGGCACCACTACCCTCTGCGTAAAAAACTTGCCTCGTACATCTACTCTAAACCTTGCCCCTCTCACCTTAAACCTATGCCCCCTAGTAATTGACCCCTCAACCCCGGGGAAAAGCCTCTGACTATCCACTCTGTCTATGCCCCTCATAATTTTGTAGACCTCTATCAGGTCGCCCCTCAACCTCCGTCGTTCCAGTGAGAACAAACCGAGTTTATTCAACCGCTCCTCATAGCTAATGCCCTCCATACCAGGCAACATTCTGGTAAATCTCTTCTGCACCCTCTCTAAAGCCTCCACATCCTTCTGGTAGTGTGGCGACCAGAATTGAACACTATACTCCAAGTGTGGCCTAACTAAGTTTCTATACAGCTGCAACATGACTTGCCAATTCTTATACTCAATGCCCCGGCCAATGAAGGCAAGCATGCCGTATGCCTTCTTAACTACCTTCTCCACCTGTGTTGCCCCTTTCAGTGACCTGTGGACCTGTCCTCCTAGATCTCTTTGACTTTCAATACTCTTGAGGGTTCTACCATTCACTGTATATTCCCTACCTGCATTAGACCTTCCAAAATGCATTACCTCACATTTGTCCGGATTAAACTCCATCTGCCATCTCTCCGCCCAAGTCTCCAAACAATCTAAATCCTGCTGTATCCTCGGACAGTCCTCATCGCTATCCACCAACCTTTGTGTCGTCTGCAAACTTACTAATCAGACCAGTTACATTTTCCTCCAAATCATTTATATATACTACAAACAGCAAAGGTCCCAGCACTGGTCCCTGTGGAACACCACTTGTCACAGCCCTCCAATTAGAAAAGCATCCTTCCATTGCTACTCTCTGCCTTCTATGACCTAGCCAGTTCTGTATCCACCTTGCCAGCTCACCCCTGATCCAGATGTGACTTCACCTTTTGTACTAGTCTACCATGAGGGACCTTGTCAAAGGCCTTACTGAAGTCAAAATTTAATTCCCATACCGGGAGTCGAACCCGGGCCGCCTGGGCCAGGAATCCTAACCGCTAGACCATATGGGAAGTCTTCCAACATTCACCCGTAAAGGTCCAAATTTTTGGCATGTCAGCTACAATTCCCCGCTGGTTCACTGCCTGTGCGGATTCTGCACGTTCTCCTCGTGTGTGCGTGGGTTTCCTCCGGGTGCTCCGGTTTCCTCCCACAGTCCAAAGACATGCAGGTTAGGTGGATTGGCCGCGATGAATTGCCCTTTAGCAATTTAGTGACCAAAAATAGGTTAGGAGGGGTATTGGGTTACGGGGATAGGGTGGAAGTGAGGGCTTAAGTGGGCCGGTACAGACTCGATGGGACGAATGGTCTCCTTCCGCACTGTATTTCTATGTTCTATCCCCCCCCCCCATTGTTTCCTTTTCGTTTTTGTGGTGCTTCTGTGCCTCCCCCTCTACCCCCCCCCCCCCCCCCCCCCCCCCTCGCTCCATTGGCCGCTGGCTATGAACAAGTCTTGGAACTAGTTGGTGCACGGCCTACACCTCTTGTGGGATCGTGACCCACGGATGGTGAATTTTATTTTATCCAGTCGGAGAAATTCCAACAGGTCGGACCTCCAGTCTGCAGCTGTGGGTGGTGCTGCCGATCGCCAGCCGGGTGGGTGTTAGGGAAGCAAAGGATAGGGCCTAGCAACCCCCCCACCCCCACCCCCACACTCCCCTCTCCCCTCCCCATGAAGAGTTCTGGCTGGTCTGAGATCCCAAAGACTGGGCCACGGCTCCACCCTCACCCCCACAACCTTGGACATTGCCTCCGAGAAGGCTGTGCAGAACCCGACAATCTGGGATAGGCCCAGAACATGTGGGCGTGGTTGGCATTCATCTTCCACCTGAGGGAAGAACCTGCTCATTCGTGTTCTGGTTAGGCGTGCTCTCTGCACCACTTTCAGCTGCATTAGGCTTAGCCTTCCGCATGTGGAGGTGGACTTGGCCCTGCGCAGTGTTTCGATCCAGAGTCCCCACCCTATTCCTATCCTCCCATTTTTCTCTTGTCTCGTCCAGCGGAGATCGTGCCTCTTCCAACATTCACCCGTAAAGGTCCAAACTTTTGGCATGTCAGCTACAATTCTCACCAACCTTTACAGATGCACCATGGAAAGCATTCTTTCTGGTTGTATCACAGCCTGGTATAGAGCCTGCTCCGCCCAAGGCCGCAAGAAACTACAAACGGTCGTAAATGTAGCCCAGTCCATCACGCAAACCAGCCTCCCCTCCATTGACTCTATCTATAATTCCCGCTCTCTCGGAAAGGCAGCCAGCACAATTAAGGACTCCACGCACCCCGGACATTCTCTCTTCCACCTCCTTCCGTCAGGAAAAAGATACCAAAGTTTTGAGGTCACGTACCAACCGACTCAAGAACAGCTTCTTCCCTGCTGCCATCAGACTTTTGAATGGGCCTACCTCGTATTAAGTTGATCTTTTCTCTACACCTTGCTATAACTGTAACATTATATTCTGCAGTCTCTCCTTCCTTCCCTATGTACGGTATGCATTGTTTGTACAGCATGCAAGAAACAACACTTTTCACTGTATACTAATACACGTGACAATAATAAATCAAATCAAATCAAATGTTGAAAAAGGCCTTGGAGATGTAGATCGATATGGATCTGAACAGGAAGAGGAACCCATTTGTGGATCTGGGTCCAGCTGTGGGCAATTTGGACCACCAGGTAGCGGAATCTATTTTGGGCTTGTTTGAATGGTAGTCCCTACAGCCCTCTCCCTTGCAGGTTCACTGGGAGAATTTCACTCGTGGTCAGGTTGATTTTGTAGCCCGGGAAGGCTCCAAACTCTTTCGGGAGCTTCAAGCTGCTGGGGGTCTGGGACGTAGAGGAGCAGATCACCCGGGTAGAGCGAGACTCTATGCTCTTTGTTCCCCCCTCCCTGATCCCCCTCCAGCTTTCTGCCGACCTGAGGGCGATCGCTAGTGGCTTGATTGCCCAAGGCGAACAGAAGCAGGGAAAGCGGGCATCCCATCCCTGTGTCCCTGTGCAGCTGGAAGTATTTAGAGCTGGTGGCGTTGGTCCACACAATCGCCATGTACAGAAGATTCCTCCAAGCCGCTGGAGGCGACGTCATATAAAGGTACTAGTTTGGGAGCTTTGACCCTCCTTTGCCGTTCTCGCCGACCCGTTACTCCACAAGTCCGGTGGTGGTGACACTGTGGATCTCGGGGCAGTGGAGGAGGTACAAGAAGGCGGAGGGAGCTTCGGTCTGGACCCCGATATGTAACAACCACAGGTTTGTCCTGGGTAGGATGGATGGTGGGTTCCAGAGCTGGCAGAGGGCAGACACCAGAAGGATGGGAGATCTGTTCATAGACGGAAGCTTTCCCAGTTTGAAGGCGCAAGAGGTCAAATTTAATCTGCCGTCAGGAAACGCCTTTAAATATCTGCAAGTACGAGCCTTCCTGAAAAAACAGGTAGCGGCCTTTCCGACGCTGCCGCCACTGAGGATACAGGACAGGGTGGTCTCCGGCACCTGGGTGGGGGAGGGGAAGGTGTTGGATATCTACCAGGAAATACAGGAGGCGGAGGAAACCCCGGTGGAGGAGCTCAAGGACAAGTGGGAGGAGGAGCTAGGTGAAGAGTTGGAAGCGGGTCTGTGGGCAGAGGTCGTGGGCAGGGTTAATTCCGCCTCATCATGTGCCAGGCTCAGTCTAATTCAATTTAAGGTGGTCCACCGGGCACACATGACGGCAGCGAGAATGAGCAAGTTTTTTGGGGTAGAAGACAGTTGTATGAGGTGCAAGGGTAGCCCTGCAAACCACGTCCACATGTTTTGGACATGCCCGGAGCTTAGAGAGTTCTGGCAAGGGTTCGCGAGGGCAATTTCCAAGGTGCTTGATGCACGATCAATTAAACTCAAAAGACGAGGTTGTAACATAACTGAAGGCTATAATAGACTAGATCTGTTCCCCAGCAGCTTCGGTACAGAATGAGGGCTGCTGGGACGGCACCTGTTCTTATACCCCGCCTGTCAGGGCGGAGCTACATACCAAACAGCCAATGGTAAACTCCTAGGTTTACCCAATGGTCTACAGCCTCTCGGGTACTGCAATACCTGATAATACCACATTTACCCCCTGTTAAAAAAAGAGTCCGGCGGGGTTGGTGGCCAGTGGTTACAATTGCATTTAACATGGTATGATCAGATATGGAGATACCGTGATACCTCCTCACATGGTTGTCGAGAATATTTACCAGCGTGGAAGATATATACAGTCAGTGTTCATGTACAGATACAGTTACAGTGTAGCAATCAGTCGGTCGGGTGGCCTGGTCGTCCTCCTGGATCGTCTGAGCCTCTGTGGTGGTCCTGGTGGGTGTCCGGGCGTCTGCGACCCCGGGAGTGTGGCGTCGGTCTCCATGGCATCTTCGTCACCCCTAGGCGGCGCTGGTGGGGCAAACAGTTGACACGAGAGGGGGGCGCCTGTAGGGGGCGTCGGTGGGTGGGATGGCCTAGGTAGGAGTGGCGGGAGGACCGACCCTCCAGTGAGGTGCTGTGGGGGGAGGGGGGGGTTAATGGTTCGGGTGCACGTGGGGTTCCGGCGGGTGCCAGGTTCCGGAGGGAGACTGTAACTTGCCGGCCATCAGGGAACGCCACGTAGGCGTACTGGGGGTTAGCGTGCAGCAGGTGGATCCCCTTGACCAACGGGTCCGACTTGTGCACCCGCACGTGCTTCCGAAGCAGGATGGGTCCGGGTGTCGCTAGCCAGGTTGGGAGCGAGGTCCCGGAGGAGGACTTCCTGGGGAAGACAAGGAGACGTTCATGAGGTGTCTGATTGGTAGTTGTACAGAGCAGCGACCGGATGGCGTGGCGGGCCTCTGGGAGGACTTCCTGCCAGCGGGAGACTGGGAGATTCCTCGACCGTATGGCCAGTAGAACGATCTTCCAGACCGTTCCGTTCTCCCTCTCTACCTGCCTGTTTCCCCGGGGGTTGTAACTGGTCGTCCTGCTTGAGGCAATGCCCTTGCTGAGCAGGAATTGACGCAGTTCGTCGCTCATAAAGGAGGACCCCCTATCACTGTGTATGTACGCGGGGAAACCGAATACCCTGGAGGGCCTTGATGACGGTGGTTGCGGTCATGTTGGGACAGGGGATAGCGAATGGGAACCGGGAGTACTCGTCAATCACGTTCAGGAAGTACGTGTTGCGGTCGGTGGAGGGGAGGGGGCCTTTGAAGTCCATGCTGAGGCGTTCAAAGGGACGGGAAGCCTTTATCAGATGCGCTCTCTCTGGCCGGCAGAAGTGCGGTTTGCACTCCGTGCAGATTTGGCAGTCCCTGGTGGCTGTCTTGACCTCCTTGATGGAGTAGGGCAGGTTGCGGGTCTTAATGAAGTGGAAAAAACGAGTGACCCTCGGGTGGCAGAGGTCCTCGTGGGGGGCCCGGAGGCAGTCCACTTGTGCAGTGGCACACGTGCCGCGGGACAGGGCATCGGAAGGCTCGTTTAGCTTCCCAGGACGGTACAAGATCTTGTAGCTGTAGGTGGAGAGTTCTATCCTCCACCGTAAGATCTTGTCGTTCTTTATCTTGCCCCGCTGTGCATTATCAAACATTAACACCACCGACCGTTGGTCAGTGAGGAGAGTGAATCTCCTGCCGGCCAGGTAATGCCTCCAATGTCGCACAGCTTCTACTATGGCTTGTGCCTCTTTTTCGACCGAGGAGTGGCGAATTTCTGAAACATGGAGAGTGCTGGAGAAGAAGGCCACGGGTCTGCCCGCTTGGTTGAGGGTGGCGGCCAGAGCTACGTCGGACACATCGCTCTCGACCTGGAAGGGGAAGGACTCGTCGATGGAGCGCATCGTGGCCTTTGCAATGTCTGCTTTGATGCGGCAGAAGGCCTGGCGGGCCTCCGTCGACAGGGGCAAGGTTGTGGACTGGATTAGGGGTCGGGCTTTGCGTAGTTAGGGACCCACTGGGCGTAATAACTGAAAAACCCGAGGCAGCGCTTCAGGGCCTTGGGGCCGTGAGGGAGGGGGAACTCCATGAGGGGGCGCATGTGTTCAGGGTTGTGGCCTATAAGTCCATTTCGCACCACGTAGCCAAGAATGGCTAGGCGGTCGGTGCTAAATCTGCATTTATCCTTATTATACGTTAAGTTAAGGATTTTCGCGGTCTGGAGAAATTTCCGGAGGTTGGTGTCGTGGTCCTGCTGGTCATGGCCGCAGATGGTGACGTTATCAAGATACGAGAACGTTGCACGTAAGCCGTACCGGTCAACCATTCAGTCCATCTCGCATTGGAAGACCAAGACCCCATTAGTGACACCAAAGGGAACCCTTAAAAATTGGTAGAGCCGCCCATCTGCTTCGAAGGCAGTGTACTTGCAGTCACTAGTGCGTGTATTGCGCGATCCTGTTCACCAGGTCGGATATGCGGGGGAGAGGGTACGCATCCAGCTGCGTAAACCTGTTGATGGTCTGACTGTAGTCAATGACCATCCTATGTTTCTCCCCGGTCTTTACCACCACTACTTGAGCTCTCCAGGGACTGTTGCTCGCTTCAATGACCCCTTCCCTCAGTAGCCTTTGGACCTCTGACCTGATGAAGGTCCGGTCCTGGGCACTGTACCGTCTGCTCCTGGTGGCGATGGGTTTGCAATCCGGGGTGAGGTTCGCAAACAGGGAAGGCGGGTCGAACTTAAGGGTCGCGAGGCCGCAGACAGTAAGGGGGGTATAGGGCCGCCGAATTTAAAGGTCCGGCTTTGCAAGTTACATTGGAAATCCAACCCCAGGAGTGTAGCTGCGCAGAGGTGCGGAAAGACATAAAGGCGGAAATTGTTGAATTTCCTGCCTTGGACAGTGAGGTTCGCTAGGCAGAACCCCTTTATCTCCACCGTGTGTGATCCGGAGGCCAGGGAGATTCTTTGGTTTACAGGGTGGGTAACAAGTGAACAGCGCCTTACCGTGTCGGGGTGTATAAAGCTCTCCGTGCTCCCAGAGTCGATCAGGCAAGACGTCTCGTGGCCGTTGATGAACACCGTCGTCGTTGCAGTCGCGAGTGTCCGAGGTCGATTTTGGTCCAGCGTCACCGAGGCCAGATGGAGCAGTTGTGGGTTGTGATCGGGCAGCGTGTAGTCGGCCGTGCTGGGGGCCTGGGGCCCCATCCAAGATGGCGTCTCCCATGGATCGCACATGGTGGTCGGGGATGGACAAAATGGCGGCGGGGATGGGCAAAATGGCCCATCCGTCCAGCGTGGTGTCCGTGAGGCAAGATGGCCGCGCCCGTGGGTCGGACGTGGCCCTCGGATAGGGGAGTGGCGGTGAGTGCTGGCCGCCTGGGGCCCGAAGGGAAGGTTGCCACGGCAGTCCGGAGTCATTGGAGACCGCGGCCACGGCTCGTGCTTGGCAGGCCCCCACAAAATGGCCCTTCTTGCCGCACCCTTTGCAGGTGGAGGTGCAGGCCGGGCAGCGCGTGCGGGGATGCTTCGCCTGCCCGCAGAAGAAACAGCGGGGCCCAACGGAGTTAGCGGGCCGTCTTACAGCGCAGGCCTGTGGGGACACGGGGAAGGTCAGTGGGGCTGCCGCTGCGGGATGCTACGCAGCCCAGGGGGCCGCCGCGCGGTCGGGCGCATAGAACTGCGCGTTTCTGGAGGCAACATCCATGGACCCTGCCAGGGCCCGTGCCTCTCTCAGTCCCAGGGTGTCCTTTTCTAAGAGTCTTTGGCGGATCTTTGAGGAGCCCATACCTGCTACGAAGGCATCCCGGATTAGCGTGTGCTCGCTGCCCGAAACTTGTGGGCAGCCACAGTTTCTGCCCAGCACCAGTAGTGCACAGTAGAAGTCCTCCAGCGATTCCCTGGGGCTTTGCCGTCTAGTTGCAAGCAGGTGATGTGCGTAGACCTGGTTTACAGGGCGTATATAATGTCCCTTTAACAGTTCAATCACATCATCATAGTCCTCCGCCTCCTCGATGAGGGTGAAGATTCCAGGGCTTACTCTCGAGTGCAGGAGATGCAGTTTCTGTTCTCCTGAGGGGGTGCCTCCGGCCGTCTCGAGGTAGCCTTTAAAACACGCCAGCCTGTGCTTAAATATCGCTGCCGAGTTCTCCGCGTGGGGGCTGAATTGTAGACACTCTGGCTTGATTCGGAGATCCATTCTTTCAGCTTAAGAGTAGTCTATTAAATTGATGCACGATCAATTAAACTCAAAGACGAGGTTGTAACATAACTGAAGGCTTTAATAGACTAGATCTGTTCCCCAGCAGCTTCGGTACAGAATGAGGGCTGCTGGGACGGCACCTGTTCTTATACCCCACCTGTCAAAGAACAAAGAACAAAGAAATGTACAGCACAGGAACAGGCCCTTCGGCCCTCCAAGCCCGTGCCGACCATGCTGCCCGACTAAACTACAATCTTCTACACTTCCTGGGTCTGTATCCTTCTATTCCCATCCTATTCATATATTTGTCAAGATGCCCCTTAAATGTCCCTATCGTCCCTGCTTCCACTACCTCCTCCGGTAGCGGGTTCCAGGCACCCACTACCCTCTGCGTAAAAAACTTGCCTCGTACATCTACTCTAAACCTTGCCCCTCTCACCTTAAACCTATGCCCCCTAGTAATTGACCCCTCTACCCTGGGGAAAAGCCTCTGACTATCCACTCTGTCTATGCCCCTCATAATTTTGTATACCTCTATCAGGTCTCCCCTCAACCTCCTTCGTTCCAGTGAGAACAAACCGAGTTTATTCAATCGCTCCTCATAGCTAATGCCCTCCATACAGGCAACATTCTGGTAAATCTCTTCTGCACCCTCTCTAAAGCCTCCACATCCTTCTGGTAGTGTGGCGACCAGAATTGAACACTATACTCCAAGTGTGGCCTAACTAAGGTTCTATACAGCTGCAACATGACTTGCCAATTCTTATACTCAATGCCCCGGCCAATGAAGGCAAGCATGCCGTATGCCTTCTTGACTACCTTCTCCACCTGTGTTGCCCCTTTCAATGACCAGTGGACCTGTACTCCTAGATCTCTTTGACTTTCAATACTCTTGAGGGTTCTACCATTCACTGTATATTCCCTACCTGCATTAGACCTTCCAAAATGCATTACCTCACATTTGTCCGGATTAAACTCCATCTGCCATCTCTCCGCCCAAGTCTCCAGACAATCTAAATCCTGCTGTATCCTCCGACAGTCCTCATCGCTATCCGCAATTCCACCAACCTTTGTGTCGTCTGCAAACTTACTAATCAGGAAAATCAGTTACATTTTCCTCCAAATCATTTATATATACTACAAAGAGCAAAGGTCCCAGCACTGATCCCTGTGGAACACCACTGGTCACAGTCCTCCAATTAGAAAAGCATCCCTCCATTGCTACTCTCTGCCTTCTATGGCCTAGCCAGTTCTGTATCCACCTTGCCAGGTCACCCCTGATCCCGTGTGACTTCACCTTTTGTACTAGTCTACCATGAGGGACCTTGTCAAAGGCCTTACTGAAGTCCATATAGACAACATCTACTGCCCTACCTGCATCAATCATCTTAGTGACCTCCTCGAAAAACTCTATCAAGTTAGTGAGACACGACCTCCCCTTCACAAAACCGTGCTGCCTCTCACTAATACGTCCATTTGCTTCCAAATGGGAGTAGATCCTGTCTCGAAGAATTCTCTCCAGTAATTTCCCTACCACTGAAGTAAGGCTCACCGGCCTGTAGTTCCCGGGATTATCCTTGCTACCCTTCTTAAACAGAGGAACAACATTGGCTATTCTCCGGGACATCCCCTGAAGACAGCGAGGATCCAAAGATTTCTGTCAAGGCCTCAGCAATTTCCTCTCCAGCCTCCTTCAGTATTCTGGGGTAGATCCCATCAGACCCTGGGGACTTATCTACCTTAATATTTTTTAAGACAACCAACACCTCGTCTTTTTGGATCACAATGTGACCCAGGCTATCTACACCCCCTTCTCCAGACTCAACATCTACCAATTCCTTCTCTTTGGTGAATACTGATGCAAAGTATTCATTTAGTACCTCACCCATTTCCTCTGGCTCCACACATAGATTCCCTTGCCTGTCCTTCAGTGGGCCAACCCTTTCCCTGGCTACCCTCTTGCTTTTTATGTACGTGTAAAAAGCCTTGGGATTTTCCTTAACCCTATTTGCCAATGACTTTTCGTGACCCCTTCTAGCCCTCCTGACTCCTTGCTTAAGTTCCTTCCTACTTTCCTTATATTCCACGCAGGCTTCGTCTGTTCCCAGCCTTTTAGCCCTGACAAATGCCTCCTTTTTCTTTTTGACGAGGCCTACAATATCACTCGTCATCCAAGGTTCCCGAAAATTGCCGTATTTATCTTTCTTCCTCACAGGAACATGCCGGTCCTGTATTCCTTTCAACTGCCACTTGAAAGCCTCCCACATGTCAGATGTTGATTTGCCCTCAAACATCCGCCCCCAATCTATGTTCTTCAGTTCCCGCCTAATATTGTTATAATTAGCCTTCCCCCAATTTAGCACATTCATCCTCGGACCACTCTTATCCTTGTCCACCAGTACTTTAAAACTTACTGAATTGTGGTCACTGTTACCGAAATGCTCCCCTACTGAAACATCTACCACCTGGCTGGGCTCATTCCCCAATACCAGGTCCAGTACCGCCCCTTCCCTAGTTGGACTGTCTACATATTGTTTTAAGAAGCCCTCCTGGATGCTCCTTACAAACTCCGCCCCGTCTAAGCCCCTGGCACTAAGTGAGTCCCAGTCAATATTGGGGAAGTTGAAGTCTCCCATCACCACAACCCTGTTGTTTTTACTCTTTTCCAAAATCTGTCTACCTATCTGCTCCTCTATCTCCCGCTGGCTGTTGGGAGGCCTGTAGTATACCCCCAACATTGTGACTGCACCCTTCTTATTCCTGATCTCTACCCATATAGCCTCACTGCCCTCTGAGGTGTCCTCTCGCAGTACAGCTGTGATATTCTCCCGAACAAGTAGCGCAACTCCGCCTCCCCTTTTACATCCCCCTCTATCCCGCCTGAAACATCTAAATCCTGGAACGTTTAGCTGCCAATCCTGCCCTTCCCTCAACCAGGCCTCTGTAATGGCAACAACATCATAGTTCCAAGTACTAATCCAAGCTCTAAGTTCATCTGCCTTACCCGTAATGCTCCTTGCATTAAAACATATGCACTTCAGGCCACCAGACCCGCTGTGTTCAGCAGCTTCTCCCCATCTGCTCTGCCTCAGAGCCACACTGTCCCTATTCCCTAGTTCTCCCTCAATGCTCTCACCTTCTGACCTATTGCTCCCGTGCCCACCCCCCTGTCAGGGCGGAGCTACATACCAAACAGCCAATGGTAAACTCCTAGGTTTACCCAATGGTCTACAGCCTCTCGGGTACTGGAATACCTGATAATACCACAGTGCTTAACACACGGGTGGTGCCGAGCCCGGAGGTAGCGATCTTTGGAGTGTCAGATGACCCGGGAGTTCAGGGGGCGAAAGAGGCCGACGTCTTGGCCTTTGCCTCCCTTGAAGCCTGGAGACGGATTTTATTAATGTGGAGGGACTCGAAGCCCCCGAGTGTGGAGACTTGGGTTAACAACATGGCTGGGTTTCTCAGCCTCGGGAAAATAAGGTTTGCCTTAAGAGGGTCAATGTTGGGGTTCTCTCGGAGGTGGCGGCCGTTCGTCGACTTTCTCGGGGAAAATTAAAATGTCGGCAGCAGCACCAATCCGTAGCGGGGGTGGGGTGGGGGGGGCAGGGGGGGTGGGGGGGGGGGGGGTGAGTGCTTCATTGGGATGATGTGGGAAGACTGGTTCACGTGGGGTAATGTCTATTTAACAGTTATTGCATATTCTCTTTTTGCACTATGTTAATGTTCACTCGAGTTTGTTTTGTTATTATTGTTACTACTGTTTTATTATGAAAAATTCTGCAAAACCTTAATAAAAATACTTAATTAAAAAAAAAGAAGTTTCTCCCAGGCGGTGAACCCTTGTGCAAGCCAGAACCGCTCCCGTACCTCGAGGAGGTACTTCCATTCGACTCTGTCGAAGGCCTTTTCTGTGTCGAGGGAGGCGATCACATCCGGTGTTCTCTCCCTGAGTGGGATCATTATCACGTTCAGCAGCCGCCTGATGTTCGATGTCAGCAGCCTACCCTTGTCAAAGCCCGTCTGGTCCTCTGCAACCACCTCTGGTACGCCGTTCTCCAGTCGCCTGGCTAGGACCTTGGCCAGTATTTCAGGGTTTACATTGAGCGGCGAGATGGATCCACATTCAGTCGGGTCTTTTGCCTTTCCTGGGTATCAGCGAGATTAAGATTGCGTCAGCGTCGGAGGCAGTGTGCCCCTTGCTAGTGAGTCTTAGAATTTACAGTGCAGAAGGAGGCCATTCGGCTCATCGAGTCTGCACCGGCTCTTGGAAAGAGCACCCTACCCAAGCCCACACCTCCACCCTATCCCCATAACCCGGTAACCCCACCCAACACGAAGGGCAATTTTGGACATTAAGGGCAATTTATCACGGCCAATCCACCTAACCGGCACATCTTTGGACTGTGGGAGGAAACTGGAGCACCCGGAGGAAACCCACGCACACACGGGGAGGATGTGCAGACTCCGCACAGACAGTGACCCAAGCCGGGAATCGAACCAGGGACCCTGGAGCTGTGAAGCAATTGTGCTAACCACCATGCTACCGTCTGCAACATCTCCCGCACATGTGGGGTCAATGCTGCTGCACATGTTGTATAGAAGTCCGGCGGGAATCCGTCTGGTCCGGGAACCTTCCCTGCCTGCATGGAGTTGATGCTCTCCATGGCTTCTCCCAGTCCTAGTGGTGCTACCAGCCCCCGTTCCCTATCCCCACGACCGGCATGTCCAGCCCATCAAGGAACTGCTTCATCCTCGAGTCGGACTCGGAGGTGTACCGGCCCTGATAGAAGGCCTCGAATGCTTCGTTGACCTTTTCCGGCTCAGTTACTGGTCCGCCGTTGTTATTATTGTCCCTAATCTGCGCTATTTCCCTCGTGGCTGCCTGCTTTCTCAGCTGGTGGGCCAGCAGGCGGGTGGCCTTGTCTCTGTGTTCACAGAAGGTCCCTGCCAGAGTTGGCTCACTGACTGTAGTGATATGTGTAAATTTGTATAGCCTCCGACCAGTAGGTGCAGGCAAGTAGTAACACGTGACATTGTAACCTGGGAGGTGTCTGCAGGAGAAACCATCATGGTCAGTCGGTATTAGTCTTCGGTATAAGCCCACACCTGACCTGAGTTCTATTGTCCCATTTGGATAGAGTACTCCTGTTCAGCCATGGTGATTCAATCAAGATCCATTGTCATCGGAAACACTCTTGTCTGACCAGCTATTAGCCCATTATGGCATCTGATGGCCTCTTTGTTTGTTCTGCTACAAACGTTGATCACCTGTGTCTGGATGTTAGTTACATATTCAGAGCAAGGTTCTTTTTGTGCGAACGTGAGTGGGTAATCATAAAGTCCATACATAGATAATGAGTTTATGTGTTGATTTGTGTGCCCTTGCAGACGGCCAGTATCAATTCTAGCCAGGGCCTCATTTGGCAGTTTCTGTTCCGGGGCTATGTGTCTTGTCAGCCTGTTCCCAGTGCTACAACAATGTCCTCGGAGAGATCAAACATTCTCCCCCTGCTCCACTGCCCATGGCCACCACCTCCCCGCTCCCCGTGACTGAACAAAATGGAGAGAGGATCTCGCTCCGTGGGCAGCAGTCCACCATTCGGCCCATCGGGCGCAGTTCAACGAGATCGTGACGGACCTGCCATGGTAACCCTCGGCTCCGCTTTCCTGTCTTATGCCCGTGATCGTCAATCCCCTTACTGATTGAAAATCTGTTGGCAAGGCCACCACCCGCAGCCCCAAGTCCCTCAGCCTTTCCTCATAAGATCTTCTCTCCATACCAGGCAACATTCTGGTAAATCTCCTCTGCACCCTTTCCAATGCTTCCACATCCTTCCTATAATGCGGCGACCAGAACTGCACCCAATAATCCAAATGCGGCCGCACCAGAGTTTTGTACAGCTGCACCATGACCTCATGGCTCCGAAACTCAATCCCGCTACCAATAAAGGCTAACACACCGTACGCCTTCTTAACAACCCTCTCAACCTGGGTGGCAACTTTCAGAGATCTATGTACATGGACACCGAGATCTCTCTGCTCAGCCACACTGCCAAGAATCTTACCATTAGCCCAGTACTCTGTATTCCTGTTACTCCTTTCAAAATGAATCACCTCACACTTTTCTGCATTAAACTCCATTTGCCACCTCTCAGCCCAGCTCTGCAGCTTATCTATGTCCCTCTGGAACGTGCAACATCCTTCCGCACTGTCCACAACTCCACCGACTTTAGTGTCATCTGCAAATTTACTCACCCATCCTTCTACGCCCTCCTCCAAGTCATTTATAAAAATGACAAACAGCAGTGGCCCCAAAACAGATCCTTGTGGTACACCACTAGTAACTGAACTCCAGGCTGAACATTTTCCATCGACCAGCTAGCCAATTTCTGATCCAAACTGCTAAATCACCCTGTGTCCCATGCCTCCGTATTTTCTGCAATAGCCTACCGTGGGGAACCTTATCAAACGCTTTACTAAAATCCATATACACCACATCAACTGCTTTACCCTCATGCACCTGTTTGGTCACCTTATCAAATAACTCAATAAGGTTTGTGAGGCACGACCTACCCTTCACAAAACCGTGTTGACTATCCCAAATCAAATTATTCCTTTCTAGATGATTATAAATCCTATCTCTTATAAACCTTTCCAAGACTTTGCCCACAACAGAAGTAGGGCTCACTGGTCCATAGTTACCGGGGTTGTCTCTACTCCCTTTCTTGAACAAGAGGACTACATTTGCTATCCTCCAGTCTTATGGCAATATTCCTGTAGACAATGACGACATAAAGATCAAAGCCAAAGGCTCAGCAATCTCCTCCCTAGCTTCCCAGAGAATCCTAGGATAAATCTCATCCGGCCCAGGGGACTTATCTATTTTCACACTTTCCAGAATTGCAAACACCTCCTCCTTATGAACTTCAAGCCCGTCTAGTCTAGTAGCCTGTATCTCCGTATTCTCCTCGACAACATTGTCTTTTTCCTGTGTGAATACTGACGAAAAATATTCATTTAGCACCTCTCCTATCTCCTCGGACTCCACGCACAGCTTCCCACTACTGTTCCCTACCCTTACCCAAGTCATTCTTTTATTCCTGACATACCGATAGAAAGCTTTAGGGTTATCCTTGATCCTACCTGACCTTCTTACCTCTCTTTATGTCCTTCCTAGCTAACTTGTAACTCTCGAGCGCCCTAACAGAACCTTCACATCTCATCTTTACATCAGCCTCCTTCTTCCTCTTGACAAGTGATTCAACTACTTTAGTAAACCACGGTTCCCTCACTCGACCACTTCCTCCCTGCCTGACAGGTACATACTTATCAAGGACACACAGTAGCTGTTCCTTGAACAAGCTCCACATTTCAATTGTGTCAATCCCCTGCAATTTCCTTCCCCATCCTATGCATCCTAAGTCTTGCCTCTTCGCATCATAATTTCCTTTCCCCCAGCTATAACTCTTGCCCTGCGGTATATACCTATCCCTTTCCATCGCTGAAGTAAACGTAACCGAATTGTGGTCACTATCACCAAAGTGCTCACCTACCTCCAAATCTAACACCTGGCCTGGTTCATTACCCAGTACCAAATCCAATGTGGCCTCGCCTCTTGTTGGCCTATCTACATACTGTGTCAGGAAACCCTCCTACACACATTGGACAAAAAGTGACTCGTCTAAAGTACTCGAACTATAGCATTTCCAGTCAATATATGGAAAGTTAAAGTTCCCCATAACAACTACCCTGTTACTTTCGCTCCTATCCAGAATCATCTTTGCAATCCTTTCCTCTACATCTCTGGAACTTTTCAGAGGCCTATAGAAAACTCCCAACAGAGTGACCTCTCCTTTCCTGTTTCTAACCTCAGCCCATACTACCTCAGTAGACGAGTCCTCATCAAACGTCCTTTCTGCCACCGTAATACTGTCCTTGACTAACAATGCCACACCTCCCCTCTTTTACCACCTTCCCTGAGCTTACTGAACTATCTAAACCCCGGAACCTGCAACAACCATTCCTGTCCCTGCTCTATCCATGTCTCCGAAATGGCCACAACATCGAAGTCCCATGTACCAACCCATGCCGCAAGTTCACCCACTTTATTCCGGATGCTCCTGGCGTTGAAGTAGACACACTTTAAACCACCTTCCTGCCTGTCGGTACACTCCTGCAACCTTGAAACCTTACTCATGACCTCCCTACTCTCAACCCCCTGCACACTGGAGCTACAATTCAGGTTCTCATCCCCCTGCTGAATTAGTTTAAACCCTCCCGAAGAGCATTAGCAAATTTCCCCCCCAGGATATTGGTACCCCTCTGGTCCAGGTCTAGGCCATCCTGTTTGTAGAGGTCCCACCGACCCCAGATTGAGCCCCAATTATCCAGAAATCTGAAACCCTCCCTCCTGCACCATCCCTGTAGCCACGTGTTCAACTCCTCTCTCTCCCTATTCCTCGTCTCGCTAGCACGTGGCGCGGGTAACAACCCAGAGATAATAACTCTGTTTGTTCCAGCTCTAAGATTCCACCCTAGCTCCCTGAATTCCTGCCTTACATCCCTATCCCTTTTCCTACCTATGTTGTTGGTGCCTATGTGGACCACGACTTGGGGCTGCTCCCCCTCCCCCTTAAGGATCCCGAAAACACGATCCGAGTCCATCTTCACTCTCACCAAACTCCTTCTCAAAACAATTTCTCTTTTCCCGCAGCTATGTGCCACGCCACTGGGCAAAGGCCCGGCAATGTGTTGCCCCTCCCTAATTGCCCCCTTTAAACCAAACATCTCATTCGGGGCCTATTTCAGGGGAGGGGGTTAGTTAAGAGTCGACCACATTGCCTTGTGTAGGGGTCTGGAGGCACGTGTAGGACAGACCGGGGTAAGGCTGGAAGATTTCCCTATCTAAAGGGGGCAATTAGTGAACCAGACAAGTTTTTTTTTGACAATCAATGGTAGCTTAATGTCCGTGTGACTGATTCCAGATTTTAATTGAAATTCCCACCAGCTGCCGTGATGGTATTCGAACCCACGTCCCTTACTCGGGATGATCATAATGAATGGCGGAGCAGGCTCGAAGGGCCGAATGGCATACTCCTGCTTCTATTTTCTATGTTTCCATGTTTCCCTCCAGTTGCCGTTGGCAATTGTTCGTCGCCTCGGCTTCCACCTTTGCGGGAAGCGAGTTCCAGGTCGGCACCACAGGCCGCGTAAGCAAAGTCCTTCTTCACATAAGGGGGCAGTTCAGAGCCGCTCACTGTCCAGGGTGAGGGGGGAATGGAGTCACGTGTAGGCCAGGCCTAGAGGGCATATATCCCTTCCCCTTAAAAGGGGACACTTGTGAGCCGGATGGGGGTTTCACGGTTGACTGGCTTCAGATCCGGGGGAGAAACAGGCACAGCCACAGGACATGGGGGGAAGGGGGGGGCATCCATTTTGGAGTGAGATGAGGAGAGCCACTTTCACCCAGAGGGAGGTGAACCTGTGGAATTTTGCTATCCCAGAAGGCCGAGTCAATGGATGTATTCAAGAAAGAGGGGGCGCGGCACGGTGGCGCAGTTAGCACTGCTGCCTCACGGCGCCGAGGTCCCAGGTTCGATCCCGCCCCTGGGTCACTGTCCGCGTGGAGTTTGCACATTCTCCCCGTGTCTGCGTGGGTTTTGCCCCCACAACCCAAAGATGTGCAGGCGAGGTGGATTGGCCAACGCTAAATTGCCCCTTAAATTGGAAAAAATGAATTGGGTTCTCTCTAAATTTATTCAAAAAAGAGATAATTTTTGGGTGTTAATGGCATCAACATAGATGGAGAGAGAAGGTGCGAATGTGGCATTGACATAGAGGATCCGCCATGACCATATTGAATGGCGGAGCAGGCTCGAGGGGCTGAATGGCCTGCACCCGCTCCTAGTTTCCACGTTTAGAACTGAAGTTCCGTGCGGCTGCCGTGGATAGATTCGAACCCCCTTTTCGGGCGGCAACCTGCTTCCACCGGCCACTCGGGCAGCGACTCGACAAATCTCAGCAATCCAGATCTGTCCTCAACCTCAAGAGAATCCCGCAGAGCAGGGAGGTTCAAACTTTACAGACCGGTCAGCGTATTGCGGACGGGGCAACGGTTCGCGTCCAACGATGGCAGATGTTTTCCAGCGCACAAAATGGATCGATTAAGCGCCGCTATATTCTTGATTGCGTGCCTTCTTTTCTCAAAGTCTGGGGTTTTTTTCTCGCTACGAATTCCCGTGACAGCCAAGGTTTATGCAAACCGCGGTACGTGCGGTTGCCATGGCGTTACCACGGTGCGGCGCTGAATTCCGGCACTCTGTAACATTGTCCGCCTTCTGTGCAGGGCATTCATGGAATTCAAACCCAGTGGCTCCCACTCCGTAGAATCCCCTAAAGTGTAGAAGGAGGCCATTCGGCCCATCAAGTCTGTACCAACCCTCCGAAAGTGCAACCACCCTCCAGGCCCCCGCCCCCATCCCCACAACCCCACCTAACCCACACATCTTTGGACTGTGGAAGGAAATCCACGCAGACAGGGGGAGAGCGTGCAGACAGCAAGGCAAGGCGGGAATCGAACCCGGGTCTCTGGCGCTGTGAGGCAGCAGTGCTAACCCACTGTGCCACTGAACCCTTGGGATGCGGAAAAGTGTTCCTCTCCAGCCAATTGGGGCAGCCTGGTGGCACAGTGGCTTCACAGCTCCAGGGTCCCAGGTTTGGTTCCCAGCTTGGGTCACCGTCTGTGCGGAGTCTGCACGTTCTCCCCGTGTGTGCGTGGGTTCCCACCGGCTGCTCCGGTTTCCTCCCACAGTCCAAAGACGTGCAGGTTAGGTGGATTGGCCTTAATAAATTGCCCTTAGTGTCCAAAAAGGTTAGATTGGGGTTGCTGGGTTACGGCGATAGGGTGGAGGTGTGGGCTTAAGCGGGGTGCTCTTTCCAAGGGCTGGTGCAGACTCGATGGGCCGAATGGCCTCCTTCTGCACTGCAAATTCTATGATTCTGTGATTCAATCGTTGCCCTTCAGCCACTGGTAATGATTGCCCCTCCCTCGCTCCGTTGAAACCCACCACGCCCCTTCCTCGTGACTCCGAACACGTCAATTCGATCTCCCTCCCTTAACCTCCTGTGTTCTAAAGGAAAATAATCCCAGCTTCCCCCAGTCTCTCTCTCTCTCCCCCCACATGAAGTGCCCATTTGGTAAATCTCCCTCCCTCCGCAAGCATCCCACCCCCAAGGCCTTCAGGCGCTAGGCCCGGAATCAAGTTGAGTTTCGTGCAGATTAAGACTACATTTTGTTTTATTCATTCATGGGGGGGGGGGGCAGGGATTTGGGCGTGACTGGCTGGGGTCGAGCATTTATTACTCATCCTTGAGGAGCAATTAAGAGTCAAGCACCTCGCTGTGGATCGGGAGTCACATGTAGGCCCGGCCAAGCAAGGACGACAGATTTCCATGCTGTCAGCTGAGAGTACCTTTAAAAAATGGGTGTTTATCAGTGATGTCAGAGAGTGGTTGGAGCTGGGCTGTCTGTCAGCTTTTTACTTTTGTTTTAGGCTGTTTTCTGCAGGGTGTGTTTTACTTTCGTTTTCAGTGTTGGAGCTGAAGCCAGACAGAGCAGGTGTACTGTTGATCTCTCTGCCATGAAAAGACTATCTCTGGATCGTTTGGTGAATTCAGAATTATAAATGTTCTCCGTAGTGAATGTAATGTGCTTCTGTTAAAAGATGTTTTAAGTCTTATGGATGCTAAAAGGAAAGCTTAAAGGGTTACTTAGTGTTGTATTCTTTGGGGGTTGTATTTGAATTAATGGTTGCTAAGGTGTTCGCTGTTTGTTTTAAAAAGGTTAACTTGAATTCATAGAATAAACATTGTTTTGCTTTAAAAAATACTTTTCCATTTCTGCTGTCCCACACCTGTAGAGTGGGCCGTGTGCTCCCCATACCACAATCTAGTAAAAGTTGTGGGTCAGGTGAACTCCATGATACACTTTGGGGTTCTCTAAACCCTGGCCCATAACACTCCCCAAAGAACATGAGTAAACCAGATGTTTTTTTTTTAAATGACAATCGACGTTTAATTATTTTAAAATTGAATTCAAATTTCCACCGTTAGCCGTGAGTGGGATTCGAACCCGGGTCCAGAGAGCATTACCCTGGGTCGCTGCATTACTAGCCCAGTCACGATACTGCTCCCCATGTCCCAGGATTCTGACCCAGTGACAGTGAACGAATGACTGATATATTTCCAAGTCGGGATGGTGTGTGTCTTGGAGGGCAGGACGTACAGGGCAGTGGGTGTTCCCCGTGGCGTCTGCTGCCCTCGTCCTTCTCGGGGGTAGAGGTGGCGGGTTTGGGCGGAGCTTGTCGAAGGAGCCTTGGCGAGTGGCTGCAGTGCATCTTGTAGACGGTACACATGGCTGCCGCTGTGCGTCGGTGGGTGGAGGGAGTGGGTGTTGAAGGTGGGGGTTAGCGTGTCGATCGAGCGGGGGGGCTGCTTTGTCCTGGATGGTGTCGAGCTTCTCGAGTGTTGTCGGAGCCGCGCTCATCCAGGCGAGTGGGAGAGTCCACCACACTCCTGACTTGTGACTTTGTAGATGGTGGACAGGCTTTGGGGGGGTCAGGAGGTGAGTTACTCCCCGCAGGATTCCCAGCCTCTGACCTGCTCTGGTAGCCACAGTATTTATACGGCTGGGTCCAGTTCAGTTTCTGGTCAATGGTAACCCCCAGGATGTTGATTGTGGGGGATTCAGGTTCACAGAGCTCACTTGACTGGGGTGAGGTTGAGTAGGTTCTTTGGGGTAGAGGACAGATGTGGGAGGTGCTCAGGGAGCCCGGCGAACCATGTCCATATGTTTTGGTCATGCCCGGCACTGGAGGGGTTCTGGAGAGGAGTGGCGGGAGCAATATCTCAGGTGGTGAAAGTCCGGGTCAAGCCAAGCTGGGGGCTAGCAATATTTGGAGTAGTGGACGAACCGGGAGTGCAGGAGGCGAAAGAGGCCGGCATTCTGGCCTTTGCGTCCCTAGTAGCCTGGCGAAGGATCTTGCTAATGTGGAAGGAGGCGAAGCCCCCCAGCCTGGAGGCCTGGATAAATGATATGGCTGGGTTCATAAAGTTGGAGAGGATTAAGTTCGCCTTGAGAGGGTCTGCGCAGGGGTTCTACAGGCGGTGGCAACCGTTCCTAGACTATCTCGCGGAGCGTTAAAGGTAGGTCGATCAGCAGCAGCAACCCAGGGGGGGACGTCTTGGGAGGGGAGGGGGGGGGGGGATTGCTTGGGGGGATGGATGAGCAAGAGATAACATGAAGGGTGGGGGAAACTGGCACGTGCGGGAGAGAGCCAGCGTATAAAGCTATGTAAATATACCATTTTGCCATGTATGTATCTTGCTCAGTGCGTTTTCTTGTTATTTTGTTACGGGGGGGGGGGGGGGGGGGGGGGGGGGTTATTGTTTGTAAGGGAGAAAAATTGTGTTGTTAAGAAACTTTAATAAATATATATTTTTAAAAAAAGATTGTGGGGGATTCAGCGATGGTAATGCCATTGAATGTCAAGGGGAGATGGTTAGATCCTCTCTTGTTGGAGAAACTTGCCTTCTCTCTCCCCAAGTTACACCATAATTGTTCTATGTTGAGTTTCATCTGCTGTGTGTTTCTCTAACTTGATATTAAATCGGTATATCATCCCGTGTGGGGATTTGACCCTAGGTTTGGATGATTAGTCAGGTATCTAGGGAATGTGGGGGGGGGGGGGAAAAGCAGGGATTAACATTAGAAAGGGATGTAAGTCCCCACCCCACCCCACCAGACCCGTGCACAACGCAATGGGAGGAGGGCCATTCAGCCCCGTCGAGCCCTGCGCCCCCATTCAGTTAGACTGGGGCCAATCTGGGCGGGATGAGGGAAGGGGAGCGTGGGACAGGGCGGGAGAGTGTGGGACAGGGGAGAGAACGTGAGTGTGGATGGGGAAGAGAGAGTGTGGGACAGTGAGAGTATCTGGAATGGGAGGGGCGGACAGTGTGGGATGAGGAGGGGTGAGAGTGTGGCATGGGGAGAGGAGAGAGAGCGTGGGATGGGAAAGGGAGCGTGTGGGACGTGGAGGAGTGTGCGTATTGTCATGAGAATGTCGAGAAATGGTTAGCTGCTCATGTTACTGCAGTGATGTCACGAGTGTGGGTGGAGCCGAGCTCTGGTTCTGCTTTTTAGTTTCACTTTGAGAAAAAGCTTGGGTGTGTCTGGGTTTTCCAGTGAGCTGCATCTGAAGTTAAACAAAGAGCTGTCCTGTTGATCTCTGCCATCCAAAGACTATCTCTGGATCATTTGGTGAATTCAGAATTATAAATGTTCTCAATAGTGAATGTGAACCTAATGTGCTCCTGTTTAAAGGTTTGTTAAGTCTTTTGGATGTTAAAAGAACAGCTTAAAGGATTACTTAGTGTTGTATTCTTTACTATTCTTTGTATTCTTTGGTCGTTATCTTTGAATTAATGTGCGAGTGCCCAGGGAAGGTAATACTCCTCTGGTGAGGCTGGTGTATTAATCAGTGAACGAGAGAGCAGCTGGAACCGGGCAGTTTTCATGGTGCGACACAGGTGAAGGTGGGGGTGGGCAAGGGGGCAGCACTGCCCACCCAGTGGTCGACGGAGCAGCTGGTGGAATTCGTCATCAGCAAGTTCCAGCAGCGGAGGACAGAGGCCTTAGAGGGCCTGGCCAAGGAGGTGGAGCCGCTCAGGTGGCGCAGAGGCTGGAGGCTCAGGGCCTTGTGATCCAGAAGGTGGAGGAGCCGGCCGGGGATGGGGGGTAGCGAGCACGAGGACCGGCTGACCTTGCTGGAGGCGGAGACGGAGATAAGCAGCCGGAAAAGGCTGAGGGAGAAGCTCGGTAATCGCTCCAGGAGTCAGAGTCTGAAAATTTCGGCATGCCTGAGGGAATTGAAGCCACCACGTTTATGGCAGGCATTCTGGCGAGGTCGATGGGGGAGGGGGGGGGCCCTCGACCGGCCCCTCGAGGTGGATCGGGCCCACACGGCGCTGAGGAGGAGGCCGCAGGTCGGCGAGCCTCCGAGAGAGATGGTGGTGAGGCTGCATCGGTTCCTGGATAAGGAGAAGGGCCTGAGGTGGGCGAGGCCGCCCAGGAAATGTACCTGGGAGGGGGGTGGGGGGGGGGGGGGGGGGGGGGGTGGGGGGGGAGGTATGACTGATCGGCGGGGAGGGGATGAGGAGGGATTTGAGGGAGCGGAGGCTGCCAAGTTATGGCAGGCATTCTGGAGAATGCCTGCCCCCCCCCCCCAATCAGGCTGGTCACGTGGAGTCTGAGGGGGCTGAACGGGCCGGTTAAACGGTCTCGTGTTTTTCACGCGTCTTAGGAGTTTGAAGGCGGACGTGGTGTTTTCACGGGAGACGCACCTGAAGCTGGGGGGAATCTGACGAGGCTGAGGAAGGGGTGGGTGGGGCGGGTGCTCTCGGGGCTGGATATGAAGACGAGGGGAGGGCGGCGGTGTTGGTCAATAAGAGGGTGGCGTTTGAGCTGGGGCCGATCCGGGGGGGCAGGTATGTGATGGTCAGTGGTAAGTTGGAGGAGATGCAGTAATCCTGGTGAATGTTTATGCCCCAATTGGGACAACGTGGACTTTATGAGGTGGGTGTTAGACCTGGACATGTATCGGCTGATTGTGTGTGTGTGTGTGTGTGTGTGTGGGGGGGGGTGATTTCAATACGGTCTTAGATCTGGACCACTCGAGTCCTGATTCATCGAAGGCGTCGATGGTGGCTGGAGAGATGAGTGGGGGTGGGGACCCGTGAAGGTTTGGGAAGCCGGGGGTGAAGGAGTTCTCGGCCGACTCGGAGTATTCACCGATTACTGTCTCTGACCATGCATCGCATTGGGTGGATTTGCGGGTGGTGCAGGGGGGGGTCCCGCAGTGGAGGTAGGATGTGGGGCCGTTGGTGGATAAGATAATGTGTGAGAGCTGTCATTCGGAGGTATGTGGAGTTGAATAACACGGGTGAGGTCACGACCGCCACACTATGGGAGGCACTTAAGGTGGTAGTTCGGGGTGGATTTATTTCGATCTGGCGCACAGCGAGAGGGCAAGGCTGGGAGATGAGAGTTTGAGGCCGATCGGAGGTACTCGGTGGCACTGGAGGAGGGGTTATTGAAGGAGAGGCAGACGCTCCAATTGGAGTTTGGGTTAATGTCCATGGGGAAGGCGGTGGGGCCGTTGCAGAGGGACAGTTTATGAGTACGTGCCGAAAGCGAGCAGGGTGCTGGCCCACCAGTTGAGGATCAGGCAGTGGCGAGGGAGATTGCCAGAGAGAGGGGCGAGAGGGGTAAGGTGGTGACGGACCCGGACGGGGTGTTTGAGGCCTCCCAAAGGAGGCTGTGCGAGTCAGAGCCTCCGTCCAGCGAGGAGGGGTTGAGACGGTTCCTGGACGGGTTGAAGGTGGATGGGGAGAGGGTGCAGGGTCTGGGGCCCCGATCGGGCTGAAGGTGGTGATGAACAGTGTGGGTGCGATGCAGGCCCCGGACGGGTTCCCAGGAGGGTTTTATAAGACGTTCAGTGCGGAGCTGGGTCGCTGTTTATGAGGATGTACAATGAGGCGAGGGATAGAGGGGGAAGCTACCCCCCTCCACATTGTCATAGATTTCTACCTCCCTGATTTTACAGGACAAGGAGGGTCGTACCGGCGTAAATCAGTGCTTAATGTCGATGCGAAGATGCTGACATCAGAAATAGAGGACTGCGTGACTGGGGAGGACCAGACGGGACTTGTGAAGGGAAGGCAGTTATTGGCCAATGTGCGCAGGCTGTTTAATGTAATTATGATGCCCTCGGAGGGGCAGGAGGTAGAGGCAGTGATGTAGAGGCGGTATCCCGGGATAAAGGCGGCGCGGGGATGGGCCCAGCTTGACTCTGGCAGGACTGGTGGAGGGAATGAGGGTGAACTTTAAGGGGTGGGATGTGTTGCCCGTCACTGGCTGGGCACATGCAGACGGTGAAAACGACAGTGCTGTCCAGGTTCATGTCCCAGAACCTCCCATCTTTATTCCCAAGTCCTTTTTTAGGAAGTTTAATGGCACAATTTTGGGGTGTGTGTTGGGGTGTTCTTGCAGCGGGGGCAGGGGGTGTTAAAGATCATCTGGAAGTCTTCATCTGAAAGGTACTCCTCCTTCCTTTTGAGATCCACTTCCTGAGGCAGCTCCTCCTGCAGCTTATTGATGAGCTGAATTTCATAAATTATTATTGGGCAGCAGACATCGCAATGGTGAGGAAATGTGTGGGGACGGATGGAGGCGGCTTCGCGTGTGGGGGTGAGTTTGGGTTTGGGGGCACTGTTGTTGGTGCCCCTTCCGTTCTCACCGGCCAGGTGCTCCGTGAGCCCAGCGGCGAAGGCGTTACGGGTGTGGGGGCAGCGTTTGGGGTTGGAGGGCGCCGGAATGTGACAATCACAGGTTTGTGCCGGCTGGCGCTGGATGTGAGGCTCTGGGGGTGGCAGCAGGCGGGCATTGGGCACTCCAGAGACTTGTTTATCGGGGGGCACGTTGGCGGGGCTGGAGGAGTTGTCGGAGTCGCCCAAGGGGACCGGTTTCAGGTACCGGCAGGTTCGGGATTTTGTGGGGAGAGGTAGCGTCCTTCTCGGACGTTTTGGGACAAGCTGCTGTTGGAGGATGATATGGGGAAAGAGGAGGATGTGGGATATTTATAAGGAACTGATGGAGAGGGAGGGCGCCCTGGTGGAGGAGATCAAAGGCAAATGTGAGGAGTAGGGAGGGGAGGTGGGGGTATGGTTCTGGTCGCCTCATTATAGGATGTGGATGCTTTGGAGAGGGTGCAGAGGAGATTTATCAGGATGCTGCCTGGACTGGAGGGCATGTCTTATGAAATAAGGTTGAGGGAGCTAGGGCTTTTCTCACTGGAGCGAAGAAGGAAGAGAGGTGACTTGATAGAGGTGTACAAGGTGATGAGAGACATGGATAGAGTGGACAGCCAGAGACTTTTCCCCAGGGTGGAAATGGCTGTCACGAGGGGACATAATTTTAAGGTGATTGGAGGAAGGTATAGGGGAGATGTCAGAGGTTGGTTCTTTACACAGAGAGTGGTGAGTGTGTGGAATACACTGCCAGCAGAGGTGGTGGAGTCAGTCATTCGGGACATTTAAGTGACTCTTAGACAGGCACATGGACAGCAGTGAATTGAAGGGGTGCGGGTTAGGCTGATCTTAGATTAAGATGAGTGGTCGGCACACCATCGTGGGCCGAAGGGCCTGTACTGTTCTATGTTCTATCCCGGAGACGGAATTTGTTGGGTCTGGCGGGACTCCGAGTCGCCAAAGGTGGGGGTGTGGGTGAGCGACTTGGCAGACGTCCTGAGGCTGGAGAAGGTCAAGTTCACTTGGTGGGGGGTCGGAGGTTGGACTTGCCCGGAGGTAGAAACCATTCATCGATTTTTTTTCGAGGTGGATTGAGGGGCCAGCTGGGTGGGGGGGGGCAGGATAAGGGGGTAAAAGTAGGAAGGCGGAGTGAAGGGGGGGGGGGGGTGTTGGCATTGGGGGGGTGTTGGTATTGGGGAAGGTTGTGGTATTTGTTTGCGTTGATGTTTTGGTCTCCTGCGATTTTTGTGTGTAAATTTTCACAGTAACTTCATTGCAGTGTTAATGTAAGCCTACTTGCGACAATAGTAAAGATTATTATTATATACATGCAAAAAGCCTTGAATAAAAATATTTTAAAAAAAAAGAGTTTGAGCTGGGGGAAGGTGTTGGGAAGGGAGGGTGAAGCATAGCGACTTGTGAAGCTTACTGCTGGTAATGAACTTTGCGCCGCAACGCGAGGGGGTGCCGCGGAGCGGGGGGGGGGGGGTGGAGACGGCGACACTCCACCTCGGAGAGTGCCCAAGCTGTGAAGCTCAGCCACGGCCCCCGCCCCCCCCCCCACCGGAGATACGGAGCAGAACTCGCGTCGTGAGGCGGGGCTGGTATTCAGCTCAACGCTCCGAGAATCGTCATCCAACATCCCTTCGAGCCCCGTGCGTGGCTGTCCGTTATGACCCCTTCTTCTTCGGGACGGTTCTGAAAATATAAAAAAAAGGACGGGGCGGAGGAGGGGGTGTGGTTGGGGAGAAAGAACTTAATTAACTGGCAAGGTCGGGCAGCATTATCCCAGGAATGAGAGCCATCAATATGAGCGCCTGTAGGATTACGAGGCAAAGAAAACAGGCCATTCGGCCCCTCTGTTGTGCCGGGTTCCTGCCCCACAATACACCAGCCTCATCCCACACTCCCCACTTCATCTCCCACATCCTTCTATTCATTTCTCCCTCATGTGTTTATCCAGCTTCCCTCCTGCCCCCTTAAACACATCGACATGATTCACCTCAAGCACTCCCCGTGGGAGCGAGTTCCACATTCTCCCCACGGGAGCGAGTTCCACATTCTCCCCACTCCCTGTGGGAGCGAGATCCACATTCTCCCCACTCCCCGTGGGAGCGAGTTCCACATTCTCCCCACTCCCCATGGGAGCGAGTTCCACATTCTCCCCACTCCCCGTGGGAGGGAGTTCCACATTTTCCCCATTCCCTGTGGGAGCGAGTTCCAAATTCTGCCCACTCCCTGTGGGAGCGAGTCCCACATTCTCCCCACTCCCCGAAGGAGCGAGTCCCGCATTCTCCCCACTCCCCCTGGCAGCGAGTCCCACATTCTCCTCACTCCCCATGGGAGCGAGTCCCACATTCTCCTCACTCCCCATGGGAGCGAGTCCCACATTCTCCTCACTCCCCGTGGCACAAGTTCCACATTCTCCCCACTCCCCGTGGGAGCGAGTCCCACATTCTGCCCACTCCCCGTGGGAGCGAGTCCCACAAATTTCCTCACTCCCCGTGGGAGCGAGTCCCGCATTCTCCCCACTCCCCTGGGGAGCGAGTCCCACATTCTCCCCACTCCACATGGGAGCGAGTTCCACACTCTCCCCACTCCCCATGGGAGCGATTCCCACAATCTCCCCACTCACCGTGGGAGCTAGTTCCACATTCTCCCCACTCCCCGTGGGAGCGAGGCCCACATTCTCCCCACTCCCCGAGGGAGCGAGTTCCACATTCTCCCCACTCCCGGTGGGAGCGAGTCCCACATTCTCCCCACTCCTCGTAGGAGCGAGTTCCACACACTCCCCACTCGCCGTGGGAGCAAGTTCCACATTCTGCCCACTCCCCGTGGGAGCGAGTCCCACATTCTCCCCACTCGCCGTGCGAGCAAGTTCAACATTCTCCCCACTCCCTGTGGGAGCGAGGCCCACATTCTCCTCACTCCACGTGGGAGCGTGTTCCATATTCTCCCCACTCCCCATGGGAGCGAGTCCCAGATTCTCCTCACTCCCCGTGGCACAAGTTCCACATTCTCCCCACTCCCCGTGGCACAAGTTCCACATTCTCCCCACTCCCCGTGGGAGGGAGTCCCACATTCTCCCCACTCCCCGTGGCACAAGTTCCACATTCTCCCCACTCCCCGTGGGAGGGAGTCCCACATTCTCCCCGCTCCCCGTGGGAGCGAGTCCCACATTCTCCCCACTCCCCGTGGGAGCGAGTCCCACATTCTCCCCACTCCCCGTGGGAGCTAGTCCCACAATCTCCCCACTCCCCGTGGGAGCAAGTCCCACATTCTGCCCACTCCCCGTGAGAGCGAGTCCCACATTCTCCCCACTCTCCGTGGGAGTGATTCCCACAATCTCCCCACTCCCCGTGGGAGCGAGTCCCACATTCTCCCCACTCTCCGTGGGAGTGATTTCCACAATCTCCCCACTCCTCGTGGGAGCGAATCCCACATTCTCCACACTCTCCATAGGAGCGAGTTCCACATTCTGCCCACTCCCTGTGGGAGCGAGTTCCACATTCTCCCCACTCCCCGTGGGAGCGAGTTCCACTTTCTTCCCACTCCCCGTGGGAGCGTGTCCCACATTCTCCCCACTCCCCCTGGGAGCAAGTCCCACATTCTCCCCGTGGGAGCGAGTCCCGCATTCTCCCCACGGGAGCGAGTCCCACATTCTCCTCACACCCCGTGGCACAAGTTCCACATTCTCCCAACTCCCCGTGGGAGCGAGTCCCACGTCCTGCCCACTCCCCGTGGGAGCGAGTCCCACATTCTCCCCAAGGGAGCGAGTCCCAGTCCATCACACGAACCTGCCTCCCATCCATTTACTCCATCTACACCTCCCGCTGCCTGGGGAAAGCGGGCAGCATAATCAAAGACCCCTCCCACCCGGCTTACTCACTCTTCCAACTTCTTCCATCGGGCAGGAGATACAGAAGTCTGAGAACACGCACGAACAGACTCAAAAACAGCTTCTTCCCCACTGTTACCAGACTCCTAAATGATCCTCTTATGGACTGACCTCATTAACACTACACCCTGTATGCTTCATCCGATGCCAGTGCTTATGTAGTTACATTGTATATGTTGTGTTGCCCTATTATGTATTTTCTTTTATTCCCTTTTCGTCTCATGTACTTAATGATCTGTTGAGCTGCTCGCAGAAAAATACTTTTCACTGTACCTCGGTACACGTGACAATAAACAAATCCAATCAAATCCACATTCTCCCCACTCCCCGTGGGAGCGAGTCCCACATTCTCCCCACTCCCCGTGGGAGCGAGTCCCACATTCTCCCCACGGGAGCGAGTTCCACATTCTCCCCACGGGAGCGAGCCCCACATTCCCCCCACTCCCCATAGGAGCGAGCCCCACATTCCCCCCACTCCCCGTGGGAGCGAGTCCCACATTCTCCCCACTCCACTTGGATCCGAGTTCCACATTCTCCCCACTCCCCGTGGGAGCGGGTCCCACATTCTCCCCACTCCCCGTGGGAGCGAGACCCACATTCTCCCCACTCCCCGTGGGAGCGAGACCCACATTCTCCCCACTCCCCGTGGGAGCGAGTTCCACATTCTCCCCACTCCCCGTGGGAGCGAGACCCACATTCTCCCCACTCCGTGTGAGCGAGTTCCACATTCTCCCCACTCCCCATGGGAGCGAGTCCCACATTCTCCCCACTTCCCATGGGAGCGAGCCCCACATTCTCCTCACTCCCCGTGGGAGCGAGTCCCACATTCTCCCCACACCCCGGGGGAGCGAGACCCACATTCTCCCCACTCCCCGTGGGAGCGAGTTCCACATTCTCCCCACTCCCCGTGGGAGCGAGTTCCACTTTCTTCCCACTCCCCGTGGGAGCGAGGCCCACATTCTCCCCACTCCCCGAGGGTGCGAGTTCCACATTCTCCCCACTCCCGGTGGGAGCGAGTCCCACATTCTCCCCACTCCTCGTAGGAGCGAGTTCCACATTCTCCCCACTCCCCGTGGGAGCGAGTTCCACATTCTCCCCACTCCCCGTGGGAGCGAGTTCCACACACTCCCCACTCGCCGTGGGAGCAAGTTCCACATTCTGCCCACTCCCCGTGGGAGCGAGTCCCACATTCTCCCCACTCGCCGTGCGAGCAAGTTCAACATTCTCCCCACTCCCTGTGGGAGCGAGGCCCACATTCTCCTCACTCCACGTGGGAGCGTGTTCCATATTCTCCCCACTCCCCATGGGAGCGAGTCCCAGATTCTCCTCACTCCCCGTGGCACAAGTTCCACATTCTCCCCACTCCCCGTGGCACAAGTTCCACATTCTCCCCACTCCCCGTGGGAGGGAGTCCCACATTCTCCCCGCTCCCCGTGGGAGCGAGTCCCACATTCTCCCCACTCCGCGTGGGAGCGAGTCCCACATTCTGCCCACTCCCCGTGAGAGCGAGTCCCACATTCTCCCCACTCTCCGTGGGAGTGATTCCCACAATCTCCCCACTCCCCGTGGGAGCAAGTCCCACATTCTCCCCACTCCGCGTGGGAGCGAGTCCCACATTCTGCCCACTCCCCGTGAGAGCGAGTCCCACATTCTCCCCACTCTCCGTGGGAGTGATTCCCACAATCTCCCCACTCCCCGTGGGAGCGAGTCCCACATTCTCCCCACTCTCCGTGGGAGTGATTCCCACAATCTCCCCACTCCTCGTGGGAGCGAATCCCACATTCTCCACACTCTCCATAGGAGCGAGTTCCACATTCTGCCCACTCCCTGTGGGAGCGAGTTCCACATTCTCCCCACTCCCCGTGGGAGCGAGTTCCACTTTCTTCCCACTCCCCGTGGGAGCGAGACCCACATTCTCCCCACACCCCGTGGGAGCGTGTCCCACATTCTCCCCACTCCCCCTGGGAGCAAGTCCCACATTCTCCCCGTGGGAGCGAGTCCCGCATTCTCCCCACTCCCCATGGGAGCGAGTCCCACATTCTCCTCACACCCCGTGGCACAAGTTCCACATTCTCCCAACTCCCCGTGGGAGCGAGTCCCACGTCCTGCCCACTCCCCGTGGGAGCGAGTCCCACATTCTCCCCAAGGGAGCGAGTCCCAGTCCATCACACGAACCTGCCTCCCATCCATTTACTCCATCTACACCTCCCGCTGCCTGGGGAAAGCGGGCAGCATAATCAAAGACCCCTCCCACCCGGCTTACTCACTCTTCCAACTTCTTCCATCGGGCAGGAGATACAGAAGTCTGAGAACACGCACAAACAGACTCAAAAATAGCTTCTTCCCCACTGTTACCAGACTCCTAAAGGATCCTCTTATGGACTGACCTCATTAACACTACACCCTGTATGCTTCATCCGATGCCAGTGCTTATGTAGTTACATTGTATATGTTGTGTTGCCCTATTATGTATTTTCTTTTATTCCCTTTTCGTCTCATGTACTTAATGATCTGTTGAGCTGCTCGCAGAAAAATACTTTTCACTGTACCTCGGTACACGTGACAATAAACAAATCCAAACAAATCCACATTCTCCCCACTCCCCGTGGGAGCGAGTCCCACATTCTCCCCACTCCCCGTGGGAGCGAGTCCCACATTCTCCCCACTCCCCGTGGGAGCGAGTTCCACATTCTCCCCACCGGAGCGAGCCCCACATTCCCCCCACTCCCCGTGGGAGCGAGTCCCACATTCTCCCCACTCCACTTGGATCCGAGTTCCACATTCTCCCCACTCCCCGTGGGAGCGGGTCCCACATTCTCCCCACTCCCCGTGGGAGCGAGACCCACATTCTCCCCACTCCCCGTGGGAGCGAGACCCACATTCTCCCCACTCCCCGTGGGAGCGAGTTCCACATTCTCCCCACTCCCCGTGGGAGCGAGACCCACATTCTCCCCACTCCGTGGGAGCGAGTTCCACATTCTCCCCACTCCCCATGGGAGCGAGTCCCACATTCTCCCCACTTCCCATGGGAGCGAGCCCCACATTCTCCTCACTCCCCGTGGGAGCGAGACCCACATTCTCCCCACTCCCCGTGGGAGCGAGACCCACATTCTCCCCACTCCCCGTGGGAGCGAGACCCACATTCTCCCCACTCCCCGTGGGAGCGAGTTCCACATTCTCCCCACTCCCCGTGGGAGCGAGACCCACATTCTCCCCACTCCGTGGGAGCGAGTTCCACATTCTCCCCACTCCCCATGGGAGCGAGTCCCACATTCTCCCCACTTCCCATGGGAGCGAGCCCCACATTCTCCTCACTCCCCGTGGGAGCGAGTCCCACATTCTCCCCACACCCCGGGGGAGCGAGACCCACATTCTCCCCACTCCCCGTGGGAGCGAGTTCCACATTCTCCCCACTCCCCGAGGGTGCGAGTTCCACATTCTCCCCACTCCCGGTGGGAGCGAGTCCCACATTCTCCCCACTCCTCGTAGGAGCGAGTTCCACACACTCCCCACTCGCCGTGGGAGCAAGTTCCACATTCTGCCCACTCCCCGTGGGAGCGAGTCCCACATTCTCCCCACTCGCCGTGCGAGCAAGTTCAACATTCTCCCCACTCCCTGTGGGAGCGAGTCCCACATTCTCCTCACTCCACGTGGGAGCGTGTTCCATATTCTCCCCACTCCCCATGGGAGCGAGTCCCAGATTCTCCTCACTCCCCGTGGCACAAGTTCCACATTCTCCCCACTCCCCGTGGCACAAGTTCCACATTCTCCCCACTCCCCGTGGGAGGGAGTCCCACATTCTCCCCGCTCCCCGTGGGAGCGAGTCCCACATTCTCCCCACTCCCCGTGGGAGCGAGTCCCACATTCTCCCCACTCCCCGTGGGAGCTAGTCCCACAATCTCCCCACTCCCCGTGGGAGCAAGTCCCACATTCTCCCCACTCCGCGTGGGAGCGAGTCCCACATTCTGCCCACTCCCCGTGAGAGCGAGTCCCACATTCTCCCCACTCTCCGTGGGAGTGATTCCCACAATCTCCCCACTCCCCGTGGGAGCAAGTCCCACATTCTCCCCACTCCGCGTGGGAGCGAGTCCCACATTCTGCCCACTCCCCGTGAGAGCGAGTCCCACATTCTCCCCACTCTCCGTGGGAGTGATTCCCACAATCTCCCCACTCCCCGTGGGAGCGAGTCCCACATTCTCCCCACTCTCCGTGGGAGAGATTCCCACAATCTCCCCACTCCTCGTGGGAGCGAATCCCACATTCTCCACACTCTCCATAGGAGCGAGTTCCACATTCTGCCCACTCCCTGTGGGAGCGAGTTCCACATTCTCCCCACTCCCCGTGGGAGCGAGTTCCACTTTCTTCCCACTCCCCGTGGGAGCGAGACCCACATTCTCCCCACACCCCGTGGGAGCGTGTCCCACATTCTCCCCACTCCCCCTGGGAGCAAGTCCCACATTCTCCCCGTGGGAGCGAGTCCCGCATTCTCCCCACTCCCCATGGGAGCGAGTCCCACATTCTCCTCACACCCCGTGGCACAAGTTCCACATTCTCCCAACTCCCCGTGGGAGCGAGTCCCACGTCCTGCCCACTCCCCGTGGGAGCGAGTCCCACATTCTCCCCAAGGGAGCGAGTCCCAGTCCATCACACGAACCTGCCTCCCATCCATTTACTCCATCTACACCTCCCGCTGCCTGGGGAAAGCGGGCAGCATAATCAAAGACCCCTCCCACCCGGCTTACTCACTCTTCCAACTTCTTCCATCGGGCAGGAGATACAGAAGTCTGAGAACACGCACAAACAGACTCAAAAACAGCTTCTTCCCCACTGTTACCAGACTCCTAAAGGATCCTCTTATGGACTGACCTCATTAACACTACACCCTGTATGCTTCATCCGATGCCAGTGCTTATGTAGTTACATTGTATATGTTGTGTTGCCCTATTATGTATTTTCTTTTATTCCCTTTTCGTCTCATGTACTTAATGATCTGTTGAGCTGCTCGCAGAAAAATACTTTTCACTGTACCTCGGTACACGTGACAATAAACAAATCCAAACAAATCCACATTCTCCCCACTCCCCGTGGGAGCGAGTCCCACATTCTCCCCACTCCCCGTGGGAGCGAGTCCCACATTCTCCCCACTCCCCGTGGGAGCGAGTTCCACATTCTCCCCACGGGAGCGAGCCCCACATTCCCCCCACTCCCCATAGGAGCGAGCCCCACATTCCCCCCACTCCCCGTGGGAGCGAGTCCCACATTCTCCCCACTCCACTTGGATCCGAGTTCCACATTCTCCCCACTCCCCGTGGGAGCGGGTCCCACATTCTCCCCACTCCCCGTGGGAGCGAGACCCACATTCTCCCCACTCCCCGTGGGAGCGAGACCCACATTCTCCCCACTCCCCGTGGGAGCGAGTTCCACATTCTCCCCACTCCCCGTGGGAGCGAGACCCACATTCTCCCCACTCCGTGTGAGCGAGTTCCACATTCTCCCCACTCCCCATGGGAGCGAGTCCCACATTCTCCCCACTTCCCATGGGAGCGAGCCCCACATTCTCCTCACTCCCCGTGGGAGCGAGACCCACATTCTCCCCACTCCCCGTGGGAGCGAGACCCACATTCTCCCCACTCCCCGTGGGAGCGAGACCCACATTCTCCCCACTCCCCGTGGGAGCGAGACCCACATTCTCCCCACTCCCCGTGGGAGCGAGTTCCACATTCTCCCCACTCCCCGTGGGAGCGAGTTCCACTTTCTTCCCACTCCCCGTGGGAGCGAGACCCACATTCTCCCCACACCCCGTGGGAGCGTGTCCCACATTCTCCCCACTCCCCCTGGGAGCAAGTCCCACATTCTCCCCGTGGGAGCGAGTCCCGCATTCTCCCCACTCCCCATGGGAGCGAGTCCCACATTCTCCTCACACCCCGTGGCACAAGTTCCACATTCTCCCAACTCCCCGTGGGAGCGAGTCCCACGTCCTGCCCACTCCCCGTGGGAGCGAGTCCCACATTCTCCCCAAGGGAGCGAGTCCCAGTCCATCACACGAACCTGCCTCCCATCCATTTACTCCATCTACACCTCCCGCTGCCTGGGGAAAGCGGGCAGCATAATCAAAGACCCCTCCCACCCGGCTTACTCACTCTTCCAACTTCTTCCATCGGGCAGGAGATACAGAAGTCTGAGAACACGCACAAACAGACTCAAAAACAGCTTCTTCCCCACTGTTACCAGACTCCTAAAGGATCCTCTTATGGACTGACCTCATTAACACTACACCCTGTATGCTTCATCCGATGCCAGTGCTTATGTAGTTACATTGTATATGTTGTGTTGCCCTATTATGTATTTTCTTTTATTCCCTTTTCGTCTCATGTACTTAATGATCTGTTGAGCTGCTCGCAGAAAAATACTTTTCACTGTACCTCGGTACACGTGACAATAAACAAATCCAATCAAATCCACATTCTCCCCACTCCCCGTGGGAGCGAGTCCCACATTCTCCCCACTCCCCGTGGGAGCGAGTCCCACATTCTCCCCACTCCCCGTGGGAGCGAGTTCCACATTCTCCCCACGGGAGCGAGCCCCACATTCCCCCCACTCCCCATAGGAGCGAGCCCCACATTCCCCCCACTCCCCGTGGGAGCGAGTCCCACATTCTCCCCACTCCACTTGGATCCGAGTTCCACATTCTCCCCACTCCCCGTGGGAGCGGGTCCCACATTCTCCCCACTCCCCGTGGGACCGAGTTCCACATTCTCCCCACTCCCCGTGGGAGCGAGTCCCACATTTTCCCCACTCCACGTGGGAGCGAGACCCACATTCTCCCCACTCCCCGTGGGAGCGAGTTCCACATTCTCCCCACTCCCCGTGGGAGCGAGACCCACATTCTCCCCACTCCGTGTGAGCGAGTTCCACATTCTCCCCACTCCCCATGGGAGCGAGTCCCACATTCTCCCCACTTCCCATGGGAGCGAGCCCCACATTCTCCTCACTCCCCGTGGGAGCGGGTCCCACATTCTCCCCACACCCCGGGGGAGCGAGTCCCACAATCGCCCCACTCCCCGTGGGAGCGAGTTCCACATTCTCCCCACACCCCGTGGGAGCGAGCCCCACATTCTCCTCACTCCCCGTGGGAGCGAGTCCCACATTCTCCCCACTCCCCGTGGGAGCGAGTTCCACATTCTCCCCACGCCCCGTGGGAGCGAGTCCCACATTCTCCCCACACCCCGTGGGAGCGAGTCCCACATTCCCCCCACTCCCCGTGGGCGCGAGTCCCACATTCTCCCCACTCCCCGTGGGAGCGAGTCCCACATTCTCCCTACTCCCTGTGGGAGCGAGTCCCACATTCCCCCCACTCCCCGTGGGCGCGAGTCCCACATTCTCCCCACTCCCCGTGGGAGCGAGTCCCACATTCTCCCTACTCCCTGTGGGAGCGAGTCCCACATTCTCCCCACTCCCCGTGGGAGCGAGCCCCACATTCTCCTGAAATCCCCCTGATTGGATTTATCAGTGACTGTCTTGGATAAACGTCTTCTCATTCAGCTCTTCCTCTCAAGAACCTTGTGTCATCTTAAAGACCTAGATTCGGGTTCCCACCCCCTCCAGGCTAAGAAGTGGCCCAGCCTCTCATCCTTTCCTGATGTGACGATGAACCCAGACATCACCGGGATTGTTGTCGGCGATCTCCGCAGCCTCTCCGGTGTCTGTCTAATCGAGGCCCGGCCCAGCCTCGACCCTTCCTTCTCAGCCGCTGTGAAGTCAGGGAGGAAGGCTGCTTCCCCCTCCAAAAGCACTGCCGAGCCCCATCCTACCTCTGGGGCAGGCCCACGAAGGGGTCAAGGCCAGCAAGTCCCAATCGACAGGTGAAACACTGGAACCAGAATCTCCCCCCTCCACCTCCCCCAGTCCCTCCTCCTCCTCCCCTACCCCACCCCATGTTCCCAACCCCTCCCTAAGACCTCTGCCCTCACCCCATCAGTCTACAAACCCTTTCCCAACTCCCCCTCCCACAGCCCCATCCCTCCGCAACACCTCCTCTCCCTCTCTCCCAACCCCCCCTTAGAGATTCGACTGTGAACATCGAACATACAGTGCAGGAGGCCATGCGGCCTATCGAGTCTGCATCGACCCACTTCAGCCCTCACTTCCACCCTATCCCCGTAACCCCTCCTAACCCTTTTGGACACCAAGGGCAATTTATCACGGCCAATCCACCTAACCTGCATGTCTTTGGACTGGGTGTGTGTGTGTGGGGCGGGATCTTGGTTCTGTCCATAGCAGATGCTGTGTTTATGTTGGTGTGTTTGCGCGTGCGTGTTTGTGTGTGCGCGTGCATTTGTGTGTGCGTGTTTATGCGCGTGCGTGTTTGTATGTGTGCGCATTTGTGTGCGTGTGCTTACATGTGCGTTGTGTGCGTGTGCTTATGTGTGCATGTGTATGTGTGCGTGTTTGTGTGTATGTGCATGTTTGCGTGCGTGTTTGTGTGTGCGTTTATGGGTATGTGCGTGCTTACGTGTGCGTGCGTATGTGTGTGAACATTTGTGTGCGTTTGTGTGTATGTGCGTGTTTATGCATGTGTGCATTTATGTGTGCGTGTTTATGTGTGCATGTTTATGTGTATGTGCATGTTTGCGTGTGCCTGTTTACGCGTGTGCGCGTTTGTGTGTGTGTTGTGTGTATGTGTGCGTGCGTGTTTATGTGTGTGCGTGTTTATGTCTGTGCAAGTTTGTGTGCATGCGTGTTTGTGTGTGTGTGCGTGTTTATGTATGTGTGCGTGTTTGTGTGTGTATGTGCGTGTTTATGTTTGGCTGTGTTTGTGTGTGTGTTTGGGGGGAGGGTGGGGAGAGTGGGTAATCCTAGCTGATGCCACCCCGAGAATGCCCACCGCCCGAAGGAGAGACCTGATGGAGTTGAGAAGAATGAGAGGCGAGGTGATCTTGCCAAACGCCATCACATTCTGAAGGGGTCTCCGCAGGGATCGATGCGAAAGGCTCCCCCCACCCCCCATCCCTCCCACCCACCCAACAACTCCACGGGACCGAGGAGGGGATGTGGGGTGGGGGGGTTAGGGTCACAGGTTCAGGATCAGAGGCCGGCCATTTTGGACCGATACGAGGCGAAACCTCTTGGCTCCCGAGGGTCGGGGAATTGTTGGAGTGACCGACTCCAGAGGAAACCCGGCCAGCGAGGATGTCCGAGACGGAGATGGCGAGAGATTTCCAGAAGCTAAGGGATAGGGGATGGGGGGGGAAGAGCGGATTCAAGGTGGGAGATGTCGCTTCCCCTTTTTTCTATATCCTAAATCCTGACATTGCCTTCAATCATAACACAGGAAACAGAATAGTTTTATTGATGAATTAATTTATACAATCATTTATATATATATATGTATATATTATATATATATAGATCAATAACCACCTCTGATACCATGTAAAGAATATCAAAAAATATATTAAAAATTTTTTTTTTTTTCCTCTCTCGCAAGAGGATTTCGGAATTCCAGCCTCCCCCTGGGTGGCTGGCTCAGCTACGTAGGGAATCATACCGTTCATTATTCCCGGGGACGGGGGTGGGGGAGGCGGTTAAGGCCTCTTGCCTCAGCCCTTTCGGCCGTCGGTGGCATTTCCTGCCGCCTTGTTGAGGGTTGCTCAGCGGGCAGCCGATTCCCGAAAACGCTCCGTGCACCATTAACCGCCCCAGTGTAGTCGGGAAGTGCGCGCGCCCAGGGTGTCACGTCAGGCACTGCGCCCTCCCCCCGGGCCTCGCCAGTTGATGGGCAGGAACCCCATCCGCCTGGGACGGCACGCGGGTTCCGGGACAAGCACCCCCCCACCCCCTCGCGCTGTGGGAGATGGATAGCAGCGTACAGATTCCACCCCACTCTTCCCTCAATTTTACTCCGCTATTGGCAATGGGCGCACACCTACAGAACATCAGTATAGAGACCACAAAACTCTGGTGCCCATTTTAAAAAATATCGTTTAAAAATGAAGAGTCCCAGGAATCTCCAGGTGGCCCCTCGAAGCCTGGAAGGATCGGGTTCGAAGAAAGGCTTCGACCAAACCACGGGAAGACAGGAGGGGTGCCTGCTCATAAACACACACACGCGCTTTCTCTCGCTCGCGCGCTCTCTAGCTCGCACACGTGCACTCTCTCGCGCGCGCGCACTCTCTCGTACACACGAGCTTCCTCGCTCGCGCACGCGCTCTCTCTCACGCGCACCCACTCTCGCGCGCACGCACTCTCTCTCGCGCACACGCATTCTCTCTCGCCCACACGCACTCTCGCGCACATGCACTCACGCACACGCACTCTCTCGCGCGCACACGCACTCTCTCGCGCACACGCACTCTCTCTCGCGCACACACACTCTCTCTCGCACGCGCACTCTCTCGCACGCGCACTCTCTCGCACGCGCACTCTCTCGCACACACACGCACTCTCTCTCGCACACACGCACTCTCTCTCGCACACACGCACTCTCTCTCGCACACACGCACTCTCTCTCGCACACACGCACTCTCTCTCGCACACACGCACTCTCTCTCGCACACACGCACTCTCTCTCGCACACACGCACTCTCTCGCACACACGTACTCTCTCTCATGCACAAGCCTCTCTCTCGCACACACGCACTCTATAGGTGACCGTCACTCCACAAGCCCACTCCCAACTATTCCGGAGGCTAATAGGCCAGGAAACCCATCTCTCACCATCATCCCACTCCCCCGTCCCTTTACAGTGCAAAAAAAAATCACTTCCACGTGTTACAATTGAGGCGAGGAGGGTAAAGAAAAATGAACCCAGTGTTAAATTAGTGTTTGAAAGTGGCTGATTTGAATCGCGAGCTACCTCAGGCTATGGGGCAGGGCAGCCTTCACTTGGGAGAATCGGAGGTGTTGGGGGCAACAGGTGCTTTGAGCGTGTGTGTGTGTGTAGTGGGAGGGTTAGCGGAGGGAATTCTTTAGATTCGTACCCCAGTGAGAGTCAGTGTGCGTGGGATCCCTACCCCAGTGAGAGTCAGTGTGTGTGGGACCCATACCCCAGTGGTGGTCAGTGTGTGTGGGACCCCTACCCCAGTGAGAGTCAGTGTGTGTGGCACCCGTACCCCAGTGAGAGTCAGTGTGTGTGGGACCCGTACCCCAGTGAGAGTCAGTGTGTGTGGGACCCCGACCCCAGTGAGAGTCAGTGCGTGTGGGACCCGTACCCCAGTGAGAGTCAGTGTGTGTGGGACCCGTACCCCAGTGAGAGTCAGTGTGTGTGGGACCCCGACCCCAGTGAGAGTCAGTGCGTGTGGGACCCGTACCCCAGTGAGAGTCAGTGTGTGTGGGACTCGTACCCCAGTGAGAGTCAGTGTGTGTGGGAGGAGGGTCTGGGTTTGCCTGCTCGCAGTCCAATAGCTGGCACCAATGTCACGCGCCCTCTAGGTGGTTTTAGGTGTTTTGGGGGGGGGGGGGGTGAGCGTGTACTAAAATGGATTCCTTCCAACATAAAAACGCACCCCCTACCACCACTGACCAATCAGCACCCCCTCCCAGCCCCTCCTCCCTCCCCTCCTGAGACATAAACAAGCTCGAGCCCCCTCTCCCCACTCGTAACCCCGATACGTTAAAGAAGCCGTTCCACCCCCCCCCCCCCCCCCGGCGGTCCCAGGGGAGGAAACCATTCACCGTTAAATCTACTCACACAATCTACAAAAAGCACCAACAGAAACGGCCTGTCACCACTGCCCAGTAAATGCCCGTCAGTAACCGGCTTCGTGCTCCACAACCCCAATTACTCGATACGTGGCGTGACCCTTGAGCCCTTCGCCGAGGGGACGGGACGTCACGTTTCGGGTACTCTCACCGGCCATACTGACCCCCACCCCCCACCCCTGTCCGGAAAGAGAGCAAAAAGGAAAAAAATCTCCCCCCCCCCCCCGACCCCCGCCGCTCTCGAGACGCAACTGAGGAGGAAAGAAAGAGAATGATAGAGAGCAGGATAGAGAGAGAGAGAGAGAGAGAGAGAGAGAGAGGCAAAAAGAGAGGCACAGGGAGGGGGGAGAAACTGGTGAAGAGTGGGGGAGAGAGGGAGGGGGCAGAGAGAGGGGGGAGGGAGACAGAGAGGGGGGAGGGAGACAGAGAGAGGGGGAGGGAGACAGAGGGAGGGGGAGGGAGACAGAGGGAGGGGGAGGGAGGGGGAGGGAGACAGAGGGAGGGGGAGGGAGACAGAGGGAGGGAGACAGAGGGAGGGGGAGGGAGACAGAGGGAGGGGGAGGGAGACAGAGGGAGGGAGAGAGAGAGAGGGAGGGAGAGAGAGAGAGGGAGGGAGACAGAGAGAGGGGGAGGGGGACAGAGAGAGGGGGAGGGAGACAGAGAGAGGGGGAGGGAGACAGAGAGGGGGGGAGGGAGACAGAGAGGGGGGGAGGGAGACAGAGAGGGGGGGAGGGAGACAGAGAGAGGGAGGGAGACAGAGAGAGGGAGGGAGACAGAGAGGGGGAGGGAGACAGAGAGAGAGGAGGGAGACAGAGAGAGGGAGGGAGACAGAGGGAGGGAGAGGGAGACAGAGGGAGGGGGAGGGAGACAGAGGGAGGGGGAGGGAGACAGAGGGAGGGAGAGAGAGAGAGGGAGGGAGACAGAGAGGGGGGGAGGGAGACAGAGAGGGGGGAGGGGAGACAGAGAGGGGGGAGGGAGACAGAGAGGGGGGAGGGAGACAGAGAGAGGGGGAGGGAGACAGAGAGAGGGGGAGGGAGACAGAGGGAGGGGGAGGGAGACAGAGAGGGGGGAGGGAGACAGAGAGAGAGGGAGGGAGACAGAGAGAGAGGGAGGGAGACAGAGAGAGGGGGAGGGGGCCAGAGAGAGGCAGGGAGACAGAGAGGGGGGAGGGAGACAGAGAGAGAGGGAGGGAGACAGAGAGAGAGGGAGGGAGACAGAGAGCGGGAGGGAGACAGAGAGAGGGGGAGGGAGACAGAGAGAGGGGGAGGGAGACAGAGAGAGGGGGAGGGAGACAGAGAGAGGGCGAGGTGAGAGAGAGAGAGAGGGAGGGAGACAGAGAGAGGGAGGGAGACAGAGAGAGGGAGGGAGACAGTGAGAGGGAGGGAGACAGAGAGAGGGAGGGAGACAGAGAGAGGGGGAGGGAGACAGAGAGAGGGAGGGAGACAGAGAGAGGGAGGGAGACAGAGAGAGGGGGAGGGAGACAGAGAGGGGGGGAGGGAGACAGAGAGGGGGAGGGAGACAGAGAGGGGGAGGGAGACAGAGAGGGGGAGGGAGACAGAGAGAGGGTGAGGGAGAGAGAGAGAGGGAGGGAGACAGAGAGAGGGAGGAAGACAGAGAGAGGGAGGGAGACAGAGAGGGGGAGGGAGACAGAGAGGGGGAGGGAGACAGAGAGAGAGGGAGGGAGACAGAGAGAGGGGGAGGGAGACAGAGAGAGGGAGGGAGACAGAGAGAGGGGGAGGGAGACAGAGAGGGGGAGGGAAACAGAGAGAGGGGGAGGGAGACAGAGAGAGGGGGAGGGAGACAGAGAGAGGGAGGGAGACAGAGAGAGTGAAGGAGACAGAGAGGGAGGGAGACAGAGAGAGTGAAGGAGACAGAGAGGGAGAGGGAGGGAGACAGAGAGGAGACTGCGTATACAAGGCACGGAAAAACAGGGGATTGAGTGTGCACATGAGGATTTGATGCCTTTGCCTTCACTTGATGACTAACTTTGTGTTGTAGGATTCGGGCTCCTGGGCGAGGGAGGCACTGGGGAGGACCTTGGGCAGGCTGTACAGGTACACGGCCCCAATCACCAGGCCCGCACCGAGCACAAAGTACACATCAACGTTGAAGCCGAAGAGGTAGACGGACGCCACGGTGGAGATGATGATGGACAGCGAGGCGGCGAAGCCCTTGAGGATGTTGTCGGCGTACTTCACCACTACCGCCACCAGGAGTCCGCCGATGGCCTGGTCGAAGACGACACACCAGACCATGGGCGTGTAGGCGAAGAAGAAGCCCTTCTCGCCGATGTCCTGGCCGTCCTTCCACCACATGGCGAGGAGGCCCAGCAGCGTGCCGAAGATGCCCAGCTGCACGTTGCGCAGCCAGACCGAGGCGGAGGTGCCCTTCAGTGTCTTCTCGAAGTAGACGCCGGCGAAGCCGGACGACACGCACGACACCAGCACCGCCATCAGCCCCACCAGGTAGTTCTGGCCCGGCGCCCGGTCCTTGCCGGCCCGCCCCTCCTCCTGTGTCACCTGCACGATGGCGATGCCTGTGAAGAGGATCAGCAAGGAGGCCCACTGCAGCCGCGACAGGCTCTTCTGCAGCATCAGCACGGAGAAGAGCGCCGTGGTCAGGATCTTGAACTGGTACATCACCTGCCATGGCCGCCAAAACATTAAAAGAAAAACAAAGAGGCAGGGTGCCCAGTGTCAATCTACGGTCAAGCTACCACTCCCCTCTTAATGCCCCAGCCCGCTGGCCGTTTTATATGTCCAGGCCCATCCCTAATTGCCCCTCGAGAAGGTGGTGGCTGAGCCGCTGCAGTCCCCGTGTGGTGTAGGTACACCCACAGTGCTGTTCGGGAGGGATCGCCAGGATTGCGGCCCAGCGACAGTGAAGGGACGGCCGACTGAATGTTTGTGGAAGGGGGAGCAATCAAGCGGGGCTGCTGTATCCTGGGTGGTGTCGAGCTTCTCGAGTGTTGTCGGAGCCGCGCCCATCCAGGCGAGTGGGAGAGTCCATCACACTCCTGACTTGTGGATGGTGGACAGGCTTTGGGGGGGAGTCAGGAGGTGAGTTACTCTCCGCAGGATTCCCAGCCTCTGACCTGCTCTGGCAGCCACAGTATTTATACGGCTGGGTCCAGTTCAATTTCTGGTCAATGGTAACCCCCAGGATGTTGAGTGTGGGGGATTCAGCGATGGTAATGTCAGTGAATGTCAAGGGGAAATGGTCATTGACTGGCACTTGTGTGACACAAATGTCACTTGCTACTTGTCAGCACAAAGCCTGGATGTTGTCCAGGTCCTGCTACGTATGGACAGGGACCTGTGACAGGGAGCCTCCTCTCTTGACATCCGGATTTTTAAAAAAAGAAAGAGGGAACCCGTCATCATTTCCGCCTTAAGTGTGGCGATAGTCCAGTGTGGCGATAGTCCAGTGGGGCGATAGTCCAGTGGGGCGATAGTCTAGTGGGGCGATAGTCCAGTGGGGCGATAGTCTAGTGGGGGCGATAGTCTAGTGGGGCGATAGTCTAGTGGGGCGATAGTCCAGTGGGGCGATAGTCCAGTGTGGCGATAGTCTAGTGGGGCGATAGTCTAGTGGGGCGATAGTCTAGTGGGGCGATAGTCTAGTGGGGCGATAGTCTAGTGGGGCGATAGTCTAGTGGGGCGATAGTCTAGTGGGGCGATAGTCCAGTGGGGCGATAGTCCAGTGTGGCGATAGTCTAGTGGGGCGATAGTCTAGTGGGGCGATAGTCCAGTGGGGCGATAGTCCAGTGTGGCGATAGTCTAGTGGGGCGATAGTCCAGTGTGGCGATAGTCCAGTGTGGCGATAGTCTAGTGGGGCGATAGTCCAGTGGGGCGATAGTCCAGTGGGGCAATAGTCTAGTGGGGCGATAGTCCAGTGTGGCGATAGTCTAGTGGGGCGATAGTCCAGTGGGGCGATAGTCCAGTGTGGCGATAGTCTAGTGGGGCGATAGTCTAGTGGGGCGATAGTCTAGTGGGGCGATAGTCTAGTGGGGCGATAGTCCAGTGGGGCGATAGTCCAGTGTGGCGATAGTCCAGTGTGGCGATAGTCCAGTGGGGCGATAGTCCAGTGTGGCGATAGTCCAGTGTGGCGATAGTCCAGTGTGGCGATAGTCTAGTGGGGCGATAGTCCAGTGTGGCGATAGTCCAGTGGGGCGATAGTCCAGTCGGGCGATAGTCCAGTGTGGCGATAGTCCAGTGTGGCGATAGTCCAGTGTGGCGATAGTCTAGTGGGGCGATAGTCCAGTGTGGCGATAGTCCAGTGGGGCGATAGTCTAGTGGGGCGATAGTCTAGTGGGGCGATAGTCCAGTGCGGCGATAGTCTAGTGGGGCGATAGTCCAGTGTGGCGATAGTCCAGTGGGGCGATAGTCCAGTGGGGCGATAGTCCAGTGGGGCGATAGTCCAGTGGGGCGATAGTCCAGTGGGGTGATAGTCTAGTGGGGCGATAGTCCAGTGTGGCGATAGTCCAGTGGGGCGATAGTCCAGTGGGGCGATAGTCCAGTGGGGTGATAGTCTAGTGGGGGCGATAGTCTAGTGGGGCGATAGTCTAGTGCGGCGATAGTCCAGTGCGGCGATAGTCCAGTGGGGCGATAGTCTAGTGCGGCGATAGTCTAGTGGGGCGATAGTCTAGTGCGGCGATAGTCTAGTGCGGCGATAGTCTAGTGGGGCGATAGTCTAGTATGGCGATAGTCTAGTGCGGCGATAGTCTAGTGCGGCTATAGTCTAGTGGGGCGATAGTCTAGTGGGGCGATAGTCTAGTGCGGCGATAGTCTAGTGCGGCGATAGTCTAGTGCGGCGATAGTCTAGAGCGGCGATAGTCTAGTTCGGCGATAGTCTAGAGCGGCGATAGCCTAGTTCGGCGATAGTCTAGTATGGCGATAGTCTAGTGGGGCGATAGTCTAGTGGGGTGATAGTCTAGAGCGGCGATAGTCTAGTGCGGCGATAGTCTAGAGCGGCGATAGTCTAGTGCGGCGATAGTCTAGTGGGGTGATAGTCTAGTGGGGCGATAGTCTAGAGCGGCGATAGTCTAGTGCGGCGATAGTCTAGTGTGGCGATTCTCGCCCGCGTGCTCACATGCCCAGAGGGTTCAGCGACGGAAGGTCGGCGCAGTCCCAACCCCCACCCTCCTGGCCCAAGGGGCCCATCTGATGGCGTGGAAGTGATGCCTCTTACAGTCGAAGTGCCAGCCGGTGAAGGCGCCTCCATGGGGAACTGGTCGCAGGGATGTAAAGGGGGGGGGGGGGGGAGATGAAAGCTCAGAATCGCCGTGTCAAGACAGCCACGTACCTGGAATGTTGCAGCTGGGAGGTTGGAAATGGCAACGTACTGCAAGTTGTTCTGCAGAGTGTAGATCAGCGACGGGACCGCCATCTTGAGCATGTCCACGTACTGCACGACCAGGCCGTTGTACAGGCAGACGGCGAGCTCCTTCACATTCCCTGCACCAAGAGAGACGGAAAGACCTCCTTGTGAATCGCCATTTTCCATCCCACAATCCCGCAAGCAGGTCATTCAGCCCCTCTGCGTTGCATACACACGCACGTGTACACACACATACACACACGTATACACTCACGTGTACTCACACGCATGTGTACTCACACATGCACACACACAAGCACGTGACACACTTGCACGTGTACACACACGCACGTGTGCACACATGCACACACACACGTGTACTCACACACGCACACACTCACGCACGTGTACACTCTCACATGCACGTGTATACTCACGCACGTGTACACACGCACGTGTACACGCTCACACGCACGTGTACACACACACGTATACACACACACGCACGTGTACACACGCACGTATACACACACGCACGTGTACACACACACCGTGTACACACACGCACATGTACTCTCACGCACATGTACACTCACACACGCACGTGTACACACACGCACATGTACACACACACACGCACGTGTACACACACACACGCACGTGTACACACACACGCACGTGTACACTCACACGCCGTGTACACGCACACGCACGTGTACACACACTCACACGCTGTGTACTCATACACGCACGTGTACACACTCACACACACGTGTACACACTCATACACGCACGTGTACACACTCACACACGCACGTGTACACACTCACACACGCACGTGTACACACACACATGGACACCGCACGGTTCTAGGATCCTCCTGTTTAAACCCTGTTTTCCCCTTTTGTTTTTTTTGACATTATAATTTTTATCCATGGGTGATTAATGGGCCTGTGACTTTAATGCAGCCTTTCCCTTTAATTCAAGCTAGAGAGATCAGTGATGACTCAGTTTGACTGACATGGCTGGCGGCCAATGAACTGGCTTGAAATGCTGGACTTTGCTGGTAACCAGCGGCGATTGGTTCCGGTTTCTCTGGAATATCTCACTCTCCGAGGTAAGGCTGGGTGGGTTCTTTTCTAGTTTCGCTTTTGATTCAGATGCCGGAAGAACGTCTCTGATTTTCTCTCTTTGATATGTGGAGTTCTGTCTGAGACATCCTGTGTAAAAACCCTTCTCCCTTTCCCCAGTAGGACTGCAGATTGTTTTCCTGAAACTGCAAAGGACTGAGATTAAAACTCGGGCAGGAAGCTGGGTTTGATGTGAGATAAAGGGTCTTAAGTGAGGAGTAGACTCAAAGGTGGACCTTTGGTTTGAAGGCCCAGCTTAATAAAGGCTGAAGTGTTTCTCCAGGAGAACTCCTACTGCCTGTGAGTACTGAATGAATGTTACTGCCAGAAGACCCTCACCAACTGTACACGGTGGCTTCGATCAGTCAGCCCGCAGGGAGGACAGTCTGCTGTAATGAATTCAACATCGAAAGCAAGGTATCTTATCTTTCTTTTTATCTTAGAACATAGAACATACAGGGCAGAAGGAGGCCATTTGGCCCAGCGAGTCTGCACCGACCCACTTAAGCCCTCGCTTCCACCCTATCCCCGTAACCCAATAACCCCATCTAACCTTTTTTTGGGTCACTAAGGGCAATTTATCACGGCCAATCCACCTAACCTGCCCGTCTTTGGACTGTGGGGGGGAAACCGGAGCACCCGGAGGAAACCCACGCAGACACGGGGAGAACGTGCAGACTCCGCACAGTGACCCAGCGGGGAATCGAACCTGGGACCCTGACGCTGTGAAGCCACAGTGCTAACCACTTGGGCAGCACGGTAGGACACCTTAACCCTTATCATTTTTACCCCTTCCCACCCCTCTTGTTTGTCTGTCTTGAGTGCATGGATAGAGGGTGGGACAGTAAAGGGGGTAGTAGGTTACCTTGCCGTAATTCTGTTCCAGTTACTGCATGTTTTGTCTTTATCTCTGTTACAAACAAACAGCAATTGTGTTTCAACTTACAGACCTGCAAATTATTGGGCTGCCAAAGGCCAACGGTTTGGGGAATTTTCAGACGAGTTATTGCTTCATTCACTTGTGCTGAGACTCCGGGGTCTGTGAGACTGGAATTGACCGCGCAGTAGCCCAAGGTGTCGTAACAACGGGGGGGGGACACACACGGACATCACACACATATACGCACACACTCATTCCCCCCCCAGTCTTCTCTTTTGTAGAGGGAGCTGTGACTGGGAGCCCGACATCCTAATTTTCTTTGTTTTAAAGAATGGAAGAGGGATCACGCCGTGGTTTCCGCCTTCGAAATCCCGATTGGAAAAGAAATCAGCCGGCTCCTTACCCAGTCTGGCTCACACGAGACTCCAGGCCCACAGCAATGTGGTCGATTCTTAAATGCCCTGGCAAACCTCGCAGACCACGGGCAATTGGAGGAGGGGAGGGGGGTGGTGGGGAGAGTGCGGGACTAATTGGATAGCTCTTTTGAAGGGGCTGGCCCAGGCATGATGGCATGAGTGGCCTTCTCCTGCTTGGGAAGGCTTGGGGAGATCTTACAAATGGAGGTGAGGAACAGGTCCGGCAGGTTTAGACAGGCTCGCAAGGGGCTGACGTTCCTCCCCGCGCCCATGAGACCCTACGCTTGTGAAGGCAATGGGAGAATTGCAGTGCCCCAAGGCACAGGACAGGCGTCGTGGGTGGATCGCCAAGGTGCGGCCAATCTGGAGTAAAAGGAAACAGCCAAACCCGCTCTCCTTTTCAAGGAATCGTTCGATGGTTCCAACACAGGAGGCCATTCGGCCCATTTTGACAGTGATTACCCGCTCAGTCCCCCCTCCCCAGTGACCCTGCAGGAGTAACTCACCCAGTCCCTACCCCCAGTGACCCTGCAGGAGTAACTCAGCCCAGACCCCCACCCTCCCCCCAGTGACCCTGCAGGAGTAACGCAGCCCAGTCCCCCCCCCCTCCCCCCAGTGACCCTGCAGGAGTAACTCAGCCCAGACCCCCACCCCTCCCCCCAGTGACCCTGCAGGAGTAACTCAGCCCAGTCCCCCCCCTCCCCCCAGTGACCCTGCAGGAGTAACTCAGCCCAGTCCCCCCCCCCCCTCCACCCAGTGACGCTGCAGGAGTAACTCAGCCCTGTCCCCCCCCCCTCCCCCCAGTGACCCTGCAGGAGTAACTCAGCCCAGTCCCCCCCCCTTCCCCCAGTGACGCTGCAGGAGTAACTCAGCCCAGTCCCCCCCCTCCCCCCAGTGACCCTGCAGGAGTAACTCAGCCCAGGCCCCCACCCTCCCCCCAGTGACCCTGCAGGAGTAACTCAGCCCAGTCCCCCCCCCCCTTCCCCAGTGACGCTGCAGGAGTAACTCAGCCCAGTCCCCCCCCTCCCCCCAGTGACCCTGCAGGAGTAACTCAGCCCAGTCCCCCCCCTCCCCCCAGTGACCCTGCAGGAGTAACTCAGCCCAGGCCCCCACCCTCCCCCCAGTGACCCTGCAGGAGTAACTCAGCCCAGACCTCCCCCCTCCCTCCCCCCAGTGACCCTGCAGGAGTAACTCGGCCCAAACCACCCCCCTCCCCCCAGTGACCCTGCAGGAGTAACTCAGCCCAGCCCCCCCCCCCTCCCCCCCAGTGACCCTGCAGGAGTAACTCAGCCCAGACCCCCCCCTCCCCCCAGTGACCCTGCAGGAGTAACTCAGCCCAGTCCCCCACCCCCCCTCCCCCAGTGACCCTGCAGGAGTAACTCAGCCCAGTCCCCCACCCTCCCCCCAGTGACCCTGCAGGAGTAACTCAGCCCAGTCCCCCCACCCCTCCCCCCCCAGTGACCCTGCAGGAGTAACTCAGCCCAGTCCCCCACCCCCCAGTGACACTGCAGGAGTAACTCAGCCCAGTCCCCCACCCTCCCCCAGTGACCCTGCGGGAGTAATTCAGCCCAGTCCCCCCCCCCCCTCCCCCAGTGACCCTGCAGGAGTAACTCAGCCCAGTCCCCCCCCCCAGTGACACTGCAGGAGTAACTCAGCCCAGTCCCGCACCGCCCAGTGACACTGCAGGAGTAACTCAGCCCAGTCCCCCACCCTCCCCCAGTGACCCTGCAGGAGTAACTCAGCCCAGTCCCCCACCCTCCCCCCAGTGACCCTGCAGGAGTAACTCAGCCCAGGCCCCCACCCTCTCCTCAATGACCCTGCAGGAGTAACTCAGCCCAGTCCCCCATCCTCCCCCCAGTGACCCTGCAGGAGTAACTCAGCCCAGGCCCCCACCCTCTCCTCAATGACCCTGCGGGAGTAACTCAGCCCAGTCCCCCCCCTCCCCCCAGTGACCCTGCAGGAGTAACTCAGCCCAGTCCCCCACCCTCCCTCCAGTGACCCTGCAGGAGTAACTCAGCCCAGTCCCCCACCCCCCAGTGACACTGCAGGAGTAACTCAGCCCAGTCCCCCACCCTCCCCCAGTGACCCTGCGGGAGTAATTCAGCCCAGTCCCCCACCCGTGACCCTGCAGGAGTAACTAAACCCCCCCACCCACACCCCACGCCCTCCCGTGACAGCACGGTAGCATTGTGGATAGCACAATTGCTTCACAGCTCCAGGGTCCCAGGTTCGATTCCGGCTTGGGTCTCTGTCTGTGCAGAGTCTGCACATCCTCCCCCGTGTGTGCGTGGGTTTCCTCCGGGAGCTCCGGTTTCCTCCCACAGTCCAAAGATGTGCAGGTTAGGTGAATTGGCCATGATAAATTGCGCTTAGTGTTGGGTGGGGTTACTGGGTTATGGGGATAGGGTGGAGGTGACCTTGGGTGGGGTGCTCTTTCCAAGAGTCGGTGCAGTCTCGACGGGCCGAATGGCCTCCTTCTGCACTGTAAATTCTATGATAATCTATGATGACCCTGCCCATTCTGCGTTACATTTTTTTTTTCCAATTAAGCGGCAATTTGGCGTGGCCAATCCACTTCCCTGCACATCTCCCCAGACACGGGGAGAATGTGCAAGTTCCACACAGACAGTGACCCAGGGCCGGGATAGAACCCGGGTCCTCGGCGGCATGAGGCAGCAGTTCTAACCACTACGCCACCATTCAGGTAACGATCCGATTCCCTTTGGGCAGCCTCAATCGAACCTGCCTCCTCCACACTCTCAGGCAGCACCCCCCAGATCCGAAACACTGGCTGAGTGAGAAAGTTTCTCCCCGTGTCTGCGTCGCTCCGTTCTCCGGTCACCTTCACTATGGCCTCCACGCCACTCCACCCCCCCACCCCCCCCCCGGTTTCCCGATCCCGTCAATGGAAACAGTTTCTCCCTCTCTGCTCTGTCCCAGACTGCACCCCCCCCCCCCCCCCCCCCCCCCACATGTCTCCCTCGTGATTTTGAAAACCTCGATCAAATCTCCTCTTGACCTTCTCTTCTCCCGAGGAGAACGGTCCCGGCTTCTCCACTCAGGTGGAGCCCCCTCATCCCTGGAACAATTCTCGTCAATTCTTTCAGCGCACTCCCCCTCTCACTCTTCCGCGTGCTCCCCCTCACACGCGCTGCCTCTGCCTCGCACACCCTCCCCCATGCTCCCCCGCACTCTCACGCTCTTCCTCTCAACTCACCCGCGCGTTCACCCCTCACTCTTGCCTGCGCTCCCTCTCTCTCTCCTTCCCTCTTTGTCTCACTCTCTCCTTCCCTCTTCGTCTTGGGGACACATAGGAGGCTTGGCCCTACCAAACCTTGTATTCTACCGCTGGGCACAACACGGAGAGAGCGAGGGTGTGGTTAAGGGAGCCGGAGGCGGACTGGGTCTGAATGGAGGAGGCCGAGTGCTGGCCACAGCGCCACTCCCGGCCCCCCCTCCCACACAATCCAGGAGCCCAGTGGTAGTAGCCACCCTAAGGACGTGGAACCAGTTTAGGCGCCATTCTGAACTGGGTGAGAAGCCCACAGGGGGCCGTAATCCGCAACAACCACAGGTTCGCACCAGTGAGGATTGACGCCATATTTGGTACGTTGCCGGGGGGGGGGGGGGGGGGGGGGGAGAGGCAGAGGGACATGTACGTGATGACAGACTGGTGACCCTGGGGGGAACGTACAGATAATCTCCAACTCCTGAAAGGGAACGAGCTCAGATATCTGCAGCTGCGTCACTTTCTGCTCAAGGAGAGAAAAATGTTCGCCCAGAGGCCTACACACGACGATCGGCCTGGATTGGTTAGGAGACGACAAATGTGGCGGCATCTGCGGACGACTTATAGAAAGTATCAGGACCCCACTGGAGGAGACCAGACGGAAACGTGGGGAGGAAATGGGCACGGGATAGGGGGAATCACAGGCCTCCCCCTCACAGGGAGAAACCGGGGTAACGAACAGAACCCCGCCCCCCCCCCTCGAAAACTCAAGCTCAAGAGGGGAGCATGACCTCCCCGCCCACCCCCACAACGAGCGGAATTGAGTCTACTGCTGAGTGAGGGGAAGGACCACGACTACACCTATGGAGGTAAAACTGGTAGCCCCGGCTGAACCCCAACGGACCACTGTAAATACCGAACACTAATGTAAAGATGGAAATATTAAGCAGCATTGGAGCCCCAGTCAGGGTTACGGTGACAGCGAGGGGCACAGATCTTGTTGTTCCTGTCGTTGGCTATTCTTACTGTATTTGTCTTGCCTGTTACAGGCAAAACTCAAGTTTCCTCTTCTGTGTTTTATCGTGTCTAAATCTCAAAACAGCAATAAAAATATTTTTCAAAACAAATACAAAAGGCAGAAAGCGGTAAACTACAGGCCAGTTAGCCCAACGTCGGCCGTGTGGAAAACGATAGCAGCTACGATGAAAGTCATAGCAGGGCACTTGAATAACCTCCAGGCAATCGGGCAGAGTCCACATGGTTTTGTGAAAGGGAAATCAGGTTTGACCAACTGACTGGAGTTCTTTGAGGAAGTAACCAGCCCGGTGGAGACAGGGGAACCAGTGGATGTACTGTAGGTAGATTTCCAGAAGGCCTTTGATAAAAGTTCCACATGAAAGGTTATTGTGGAAAATAAAAGCTCAGGTTACCGGGGGGGTGGGGGGGGTCAACCTGTTGGCATGGACTGGCTGGCTAACAGCAAGCAGAGAGTTGGCATAAATGGTTGCTTTTCAGGTAGGCATGATTGGCAGGATGCGACGAGGGGTGTGCCACAGGGGGTCCGGGCTGAGACCTGAACGGTTTACACTTTATATAAACGGATGAAGGGATTGGAAGGACGTTTGCCAGATTTGCTGGTGACACAAAGATAGGTAGGGAGGTAAATTGTGAAGAGGACGCAAGGGTGATCACAAAAGAAATCTCTGCCAGACGCAGTTTCATATGGGAATAAATGGAATTTGTCGAATTTGGCAGGAATAAAAAGGAGCTTGTAAGATCATAAAGAGCAGAAGTAGGCCATTTGGCCCATCAAATCTGCTCCCCATTCAATGAGATCCTGGCTGATCCTCAACTCCACTTTCCCGCTTTATCCCCGTAACCCTGGATCCCCTCACTGATTAAATATCTGTCTCTCTCGGCCTTGAAAACACTTAACGGCCCGGCCTCTACTGCTCTCTGCGGTAAAGAATTCCACAGATTCACTCCCCTCGGAGAGAAGGAATTCCTCCTCATCTCTGTCTCAAATGGGCGCCCCCCTGACTCCGAGATTCTGCCCTCTGGTCCCAGACTCTCCCACAAGAGGAAACATCCTCTCAGCATCGACCCCGCCAATCCCAGAATCCTCTCTGTCTCAATAAGGTCACCTCTCATTCTTCTAAACTCCCAATGAGTACAGTCTCCGACCTACTCAACCCCTCCTTATAACAAAATCCCTCCATTCCCGGGATCAAGTGAACCTTCTCTGGACTGCCTCCAATGCCGGGATATCTTTCCTGAGATAAGGGAACCAAAACTGTTCACAGTATTCCAGGTGTGGTCTAACTAACGCCTTGTATAGTTTTATCAGGACTTCCCTATTTTTATTCTCCCTTCCCTTTGAAATAAAGGCCAACATTCCATTCGCCCTCCCGATGACCTGCTGAACTTGCATGCTCGCTTTTCGTGATTTACGCACGAGGACCCCTAACTCCCTCGGTGCTGCAGCTTTCTGCAGTCTTTCTCCATTTCAATAACATTCAGCTTCTTTATTCTTCCTACCAAAGTGCAGAACTTCACATTTTCTGATGTTATATTCCATCCGCTGGGAATTTAGAAGATTCAGGGCGACTCGATGGGAACCGTAAGATCCTGAGGTGGGGTCAGGACAGGGTGGATGGGTGAGGACATTTCCTCTTGTGGGAGAATATAGAACTGGGGGGCGGGGGTCACTGTTTAAAAATAAGGCGGTCGCCCATTTCAGACGGAGAAGGGGAGAATTTTTCTCTCTCACAGAGTCGAGTCGCCGGAACTTTCTTCCTCAGAAGGTGGGGAAGCAGAATCTGCGAATGTTTTTAACGGCGCGATGGATAGATTCTTGATTAACGAGGGGGGTGAAAGGTTATCCGGGAGTCAGCGGGAATGTGGGGTTGAGGTGACACTCTAGAGGAGACGTGGGAGAGCAGCTTAGAGGGGCTGAATGGTCTCCTCTTGCTCCTTGTTCATATCCTACCTCATAATCTGTACGTACACTCCCAGGTCCCTTTTGCTCTTGCACCCCCTTTTAGGGCACCTCCTTCCTCGGGCAGAGTTGGGTGATTTTACGCCTGGCCATTCACCACCAGAATGGCAATTGTGCTCCAGATGACCTTGAGGTGTGAAGAAAAGTTGGCATTCGGAGGGAGAGGTGGCAATTTTGCTCTAACTGAGGGGGGGGGGATGTGGGGGAGGGTCAGTGCCCTGAGCAGCAAAAACGTATAGTCCCATACAAGGCGTAACGTCACAGGAGAGCGCGAGAGCGAGAGAAGAAAAAAAGGCCACGGCTCACCTCTTTTCTGCCCGAGAATCAGAATCAGGCAAGTTCCGAGTTTGACGAGTTCGACCATCACAACGGCAGAGGTGGAAAAAAACTTGTTCCCAGGAATCGTCCGGACGTAACGGATGCATAAGATGACTGAGGCGTTCTGGATCACCAGAACCGCCAGGCTGGCGTACTTCAACTTCTCATTAGCTGTGGAGGAGAAAGAGTAGAATGGCGAGGCACCAGTTAAGAGTAAGTGGCAACCCTCCCCCCCACCGGTCGTCAATCACACTGCTGCTCGTGGGATCCTCCTGTGTGCAGGCGACCTCCCTGCGTAAGGATGGTCGCCCAGGCTCCTCAACGGTGGAGTGCCTCAGGATGGCCTGGTAATTTGACACCATTCGCCTTTGGGGTGGCAATTGTGCTCCAGGTGACCCCGGGTGAAATGGGCGCTCAGAGATAAAAGGCAATTTCCAACTGACTGCAGAATGCAACGTGGCGGAGATTCCATTAAGTCGACACATGGAAAGACAATAAGGTAAGGGTGAAGGAATGGGTGGGTTATCTTGAATGGTTCCAGCAGAGAAGGCCATTCGGTCCCTAGTGTCTGTGCTGGCTCCTCCGCAAGAGCAACTCTCCCAGTCCCATCCCACCGCCCCATGGCTTCACGAATCTTGCTTTGCCCTATTTTCTTTATTCTTTGAGGGGATGTGGGGCATCACTGAGCAAAGGCCCAGCGTCTGTTGCCCATTCCTCGTTGTCCCTGTGAGCTGAGCAAATCGCTGTGGCTTATTTCCAAGAGGGCAGTTGAGAGTCGACACATTGCTCTGTGTGCGTGTGTGTGGGCCAGACAAGGGTAAGGACGGCAGATCTTCCTCCCTAAAGGGGACATTAGTGAACCTGATGGGGTTTTTTTAACGACAATCGATGATAGTTCCACGATCCCCGTGACTGAAACTGGCTTTATGATTCAAGGTTTTATTAATGCCGTGGTGGGATTCGATCATGCGTCCCCACATTAGAGCCTCTGGATTACTAACTCAGTGATGTTATCACTGCGCCATCATCTCTGCCAAGCAGTTTCTCCCCAAATTAAGCATTCATCATTTAACTGTCCATGTTGTTATCACATACTCTCTATCAAACCCGGTGCTGTACCTGTCCAGTGAGTGTTTGATGGGGACAGTGTAGAGGGAGCTTTACTCTGTATCTAACCCCGTGCTGTATCTGTCCTGGGAGTGTTTGATGGGGACAGTGTAGAGGGAGCTTTACTCTGTATCTAACCCTGTGCTGTACCTGTCCTGGGAGTGTTTGATGGAGACAGTGTAGAGGGAGCTTTACTCTGTATCTAACCCCGTGCTGTATCTGTCCTGGGAGTGTTTGATGGGGACAGTGTAGAGGGAGCTTTACTCTGTATCTAACCCTGTGCTGTACCTGTCCTGGGAGTGTTTGATGGAGACAGTGTAGAGGGAGCTTTACTCTGTATCTAACCCCGTGCTGTATCTGTCCTGGGAGTGTTTGATGGGGACAGTGTAGAGGGAGCTTTACTCTGTATCTAACCCCGTGCTGTACCTGTCCTGGGAGTGTTTGATGGGGACAGTGTAGAGGGAGCTTTACTCCGTATCTAACCCCGTGCTGTACCTGTCCTGGGAGTGTTTGATGGGGACAGTGTAGAGGGAGCTTTACTCTGTATCTAACCCCGTGCTGTACCTGTCCTGGGAGTGTTTGATGGGGACAGTGTAGAGGGAGCTTTACTCTGTATCTAACCCCGTGCTGTACCTGTCCTGGGAGTGTTTGATGAGGACAGTGTAGAGGGAGCTTTACTCTGTATCTAACCCCGTGCTGTACCTGTCCTGGGAGTGTTTGATGGGGACAGTGCAGAGGGAGCTTTACTCTGCATCTAACCCCGTGCTGTACCTGTCCTGGTTTGAATGGGGGACATAGTAGAGGGGGGAGGGAGTAGATTTCCCCCGGCATCAACAGCCTTTGAGCAGGCGATGTGCGACATCCTGCCGTGCATCCCACCACACCCACCAAACCACGTCCTCCCCGTCCCCTGCGACCCCCCCCACCCCTCTCCATCTCCCGCCAAATCAAAAGCCGAGAGTAATCTCTGCAACACACAGGTATGGTTTGCGGAATCTTGGGCAACTGATCGAATGAAAGTTTGCCCCCACCCCCCCTCCCATTTCCTACCCTGCCTGTGGGATCTTACTGTGCACCTCCACTTCCAACCCTCCCTCAAGTAAAAGAGATTGCAACTCCCCATTCCAGTCCGTGGGATTTTGCCATGTAGACACACAAAACGTAGACATAGTCCGTCAGATAATAAAAACACAGGTTGACCTTCCTTCCCACCGACTGTCAGAAAATCCTTGAGGGATCTCGCTGCGAGTCATTAACAACCACATCCCCCCCCCACCCCAAAAGATTGGACTCCCACCGTAAATGTGATGATATGCATACGCAGTTATTTAAATATTAACAGATACCACCTCGAACCAGCAGGTGGCAATAAAGAACAACCACCTGACACTGTTTCCTCGGGGAGTCTGGAGATAGTTGTCGTCGTGGATAGCGAATTTGTAGTAGCTCTCAGATAATTTATAATAGTAATTCATAGTTCGTACATTTTAGTAGTTCTCATAATGTTATCTAACCCACGTCATTGTTCAACAATAAACATTCAACCAGTCACGAACTAGACGATCTTTAGTGCCTTGATTCCATCTGGCCAAGTACCAGAAAGTAACATGGTACCAGGGTTGGTTCTGAAGATCTAAAAGACCGAAGTCCAAGATAACAGAGAAGAGAAAAACAAAGAAAATTTCTACTAACCACAAAGTGCATCGACAGATATAGCTCAACGCACTACTAGTCAACAAAGTCAATGAGGGAAGGTTTAAAGACCACACCAGCTTCGAGTCATAATGTCCATGTGAATTGGTGCGCTTTTAAACAGCAAGTCACATTCTACTTGGCAGCTCTTGATCTTGAGGCACGATCTGATGAACAGAGAATAGCTTGCTGCTCACCGTAGCAGGTCCACAGGCGATCCTTAATACCTTCACGTTTGATAGCGTAGCTAAGAATAATTTTGACGAAGTCAGAAACAAATTCTAAAAAGAACGAAACGTTTCATCGGTACGTTTTTCCAACGCGCACACAGCAGGCAGGCGAATCATTCGACAGCTTTCTAACAGACTTGAGGTTAAAGGCTCAAAGCATCCACGATCCAAGATCAGATTGTGTTTGGGATTAGCAATGACAAAATTTGTGAAAGATTGTTGAGTGAGAATGAACTCCAGCTCGATGATGCCATTACAATTTGCCATCCCAGCGAGCTAGCTGCGCAGCAGATTAGCATCCTAAACCTAAAGAATTTTGGCGCAAAAATCAATGTTGCGACACACCCTAAGGCAAAGCGTGGTCCCAACAGCGGCGGCCATTTTAAACGAATACCCAATTCCACCATTTTGTGCAAACGATGCGGCAACAAGCATTTGCAAAGGCAATGTCCAGCATTGGGGAAGGTGAGTGCTAAATGCAAAGGCAAGAATCACTTTGCAAAACAATGGTTTTTGAATTTAAAAAATCAGAAATACATAAATCAATCAATGTGGTTGAAGAGATAAATCTGGAAGACACATTTGTCATTGATGTTATATCTAGTGAAGATAAACATTATAACGGGATGCAAGCTTAAAAGTCTTTGCAGCAAATCTGCAGTAAAAGCAATGCAAATACAATTGTTCAAAGAAATAACTGGGCAGTTCCTCCAATGATTAATAAACAGGAGTCAATGTTAAACTCGACACGGGAGCGAGAGCTAATCTTATAAGTTTATCGGACATGCAAGAAATGAAAGTTAAACCGCACATCTTGAATAAAATGGTACTTTTGAAGGCTTATAACGGGAAAAGAATTGACACTCTAGGAGAAAGCAAACTAGAGGTCAGTGTAAAGAATAAGATGCAGAAAGTAAAATTTTCCATTGTGGAAGCTGAGCGTTCATCACTCCTGGGAGTGGAAGTCTGTGAAGCACTTGAATTGGTAAAAAGAGTAAACAGTGCTGACTGTGCTGTGACCACGCAAAGTTCATCAGTGGATTCAATCAATAAAGCGTTTCCAGAAATATTTCAAGGATTCAGAATTTTGCCATTCACTTATCGGATCCCGTTGAAAGAGAATGCTCAACCAGTCATACACCCGCCAAGACGAGTACCCGCTCCATTAAAGGATCGACTAAAAAATGAACTGGAGAGAATGACAAATCTGGGGGTGATAAAACAAACTAAAGGACCAACGGATTGGGTGAACTCCATGGTCTGCGTGAAGAAACGAAACGATGACTTGAGAATCCTCATGGATCCCAAAGACCTCAACTTAAATATAAAGCGAGGACATTATCCTATTCTGAAACGAGGAGAGATTACGTGTGAGATGTCAGGAGCGACATGCGTTCGCAAACTACAGGCATCGCAGGGTTTTTGGCAACTCGAGTCGGACGGGGAGAGCACAAAGCTGCGAACCTCCAACACTCCATACGGGCGATACTGATTTCTCACATTCGGTATTATTTCAGCATCTGAAATTTTCCACAGGGTAATGGAACACGTCGTGGATGGAATTCTAGGCGTCAAGAGTGTCCGTAGACGATATCATCATTAGAGCGGCACGGTAGCACAGCGGTTAGCACTGTTGCTTCACAGCTCCATGGTCCCAGGTTCGATTCCCGGCTTGGGTCACTGTCTGTGTGGAGTCTGCACGTCCTCCCCATGTGTGCGTGGGTTTCCTCCGGGTGCTCCGGTTTCCTCCCACAGCCCAAAGACGTGCAGGTTAGGTGGATTGCCCATGCTAAATTACCCTTAGTGTCCAAAAAGATTAGTTGGGTTACTGGGATAGGGTGGAGGTGTGGTCTTAAAGTAGGGTGCAAGGGCCGGTGCAGACTCGATGGGCCGAATGGCCTCCTTCTGCACTGTAAATTCTATGATCTATGAAAAGAAGAGCATGACGAAAGGCTCATCAAAGTGTTAAGGAGCTTAAAAAAGTCTGGCCTCAGGTTAAATAAAGCCAAATGCCAGTTTGTTGAAGAGGTTACATTCTTGGGAGACAAACTGTCTGCTCGAGGTGTACAACCAGACCAGGAGAAGATAAAGGCGATATTAAACATGCCACGTCCAGCAGACGGAAAAGAAGTCCTCAGGATGCTAGGTATGATAAATTTCACAGGTAAATTCATCCCTAATTTATCAGCAAAACAACATGGTTGAGGGAAATAATCAGAAAGTTAAGAGAAAATGCTGGAAAATCTCAGCAGGTCTGGCAGCATCTGTAGGGAGAGAAAAGAGCTAACGTTTCGAGTCCAGTGACTCATGGTCAAAGCTAACAGACAGAGAAAGTGGGAAATATTTATACTGTGGCGTGAGAATGAAAAATGAGTCATAGCCACAGAAACCCAGGGAAACTGGGTGCTAATAGCCACAGAAAGCAAGGCCAAACAGCAGATAAACTATCAGATGAACTGTGACAGATGTAGATGTGGGGGGAGGGGAAGGGGGAAGGAAAGGGGAGAAAGGGTAAAGAAAGGTGGATAAGATGGGGGGGGGGTAAATATCGTCATGTGAGAGTACCTTCAAGAAATGGGTGTTTAAGAAATGTACCTGTAAGAAATGGAGCTGCTCATGTTACTGGAGGTATGTCAGAGTGTGGGTGGAGCTGAGCTCCACTTCTGCTTTTTAGTTCAGTTTGCGAAGGAGCTTGGGTGTGTCAGTGTTTTTCAGTGAGCTGCATCTGAAGTTTAAACAAAGAGCTATACTGTTGATCTCTGCCATCCAAAGACTATCTATGGATCATTTGGTGAACTCAGAATTGTAAAAGGTCTCATTATTGAATGTAAACCTAATATGCTCCTGTTTGAAGGTTTGTTAAGTCTTTTGGATGTTAAAAGGACAACTTACAGGGTTACTTAGTGTTGTAGTCTTTGGGGCTGTATTTGAATTAATGGTTGCTTAGATGTTCACTGTTTTAAAAAAGGTTAACTTGCGTTCATAGAATAAACATTGTTTTGTTTTAAAGAAATACTTGTCCATTTTCTGCTGTACCATTCCTGTAGAGTGGGCCATGTGCTCCCCATACCACAATCTATTAAAAGTTGTGGGTCAGGTGAACTCCATGATACACTTTGGGGTTCTCTAAACCCTGACCCATAACATATATTAAGAAAGACAAGAAAGAAAGAAATGGCAAAAGACAGTTAAAATGAAATGGGATGAAAACAAATGGGTCGAGGTGGGGTGGAGCTGATCATCTGAAGTTGTTGAATTCGATGTTGAGACGGGAAGGCTGTAACCGGAAGATGAGATGTTGTTCTTCCAGTTTGCGTTGAGCTTCACTGGAACATTGCAGCAGGCCAAGGACGGACATGTGGACATGGGAGCAGGTTCTTTTGTTAAAATGGCAAGCAACAGGAAGGTCAGGGTCCTGAATGTGCACAGACCGAAGATGCTCAGCAAAGCGATCACCCAGTCTGCGTTTGGTCTCTCCGATGTAGAGGAGACCACATTGGGAGCAGCGAATGCAATAGACCAAATTGAAAGAGGTGCAAGTGAAATGCTGCTTAACCTGGAATGAGTGTTTTGGGCCTGGGATGTTAAGCATGGAAGAGGTAAAGGGGCAGGTTTACATGGAAGAGGTAAAGGGGCACCTTCTGCGATTGCTTGGGTGCCATGGGTGATGGGAGAGGTACTGGGTATGGTGGAGGAGTGGACTAGATTGTCTCGGAGAGAACGGTTTCTGCGGAATGCTGACAGAGGGAGTGAAGGGACGATGTGTTTGGTGGTGGCATCACGGAGTTGGCGAAAATGGTGGAGGATTATGCTTTGCATACGGAGGCTGGTGGGATGAAATGTGAGAATGAGGGGGTTCTGAGAGGGAGGGGGGCGAGGGTAGTGGCGCGGGGGATGGACCGCACGCTGTTGAGGGCCCTGTCCACAACTGTAGGTGGGAAATCACGGTTGAGGAAGAAGGAACACATTTTCGAAGGACCATTTTGGAAAGTGGCATCATCGGAACAAATGCGACGGAGCCGAAGGAGTTAAGAGAAAGGGATGGAGTCCTTACAGGGTGTAGGGTGCGAAGAGCTGTAGTCCAGATAGCTGTGGGAGTCAGTGAGCTTGTAGTGGATATTAGTAGATAGTCCATTGCCGGAAATGGAGACAGAAAGATCAAGGAAGAGAAGGGACATGTCTGAGATGGACCAGGTGAAAGTGATGGAAACTGGAAGCGAAGTTGATGAATTTTTCCAGATCCGGATGGGAGCATGAAGTGGCACCAAAAAAAGTCATCAATGTACCGGTAAAGGAGTTGTGGGAGGGGACCCGGGTGGGCCTGGAAAAAGGAATGTTCCACATACCCCATAAAAAGGCTAGCGTAGCTAGGACCCATGCGGGTACCCATTGCTGCACCTTTGATTTGGAGAAAACGGGATGAGTTAAAGGAGAAGTTGTTGAGAGACAGAACGAGATCAGCCAGGCGGAGGAGAGTGGTGGTGGATGGGAATTGTCCAGGCCTCTTTTCGAAAAAGAAGCTTCAGATCTGATCAATGACTTAGACAAATTCCACGATTACGTATATGGCCGACCAACATTCTTGGTTGAAACAGATCATTGGCCGCGAGTCGCAATCATAAGAAAGAATTTAAATGTGATGTCACCGAGACTACAAAGGATGATGATGAAACTCCAGAGGTGCGATTTCAATCTCATTTATGCTCCAGGAAAGCATACCGTAGTCGCTGATGCGCTCTCACAAGTTGCGGATATGGTGGAAGAGCAACGCATGGATGAGGATGTGCAAGTCCACGTGAATCTTGTGATGGAAACGGTGTCTGGTGCAAAATCAAAATTCAGAAACCAAGAAGGATGAATTGCTACAAAGGATCATGAGATATCTCAGCGAGGGATGGCCAAAAGGATCCTGTTCCAAATGTCACAACATTCGAGCGGAGCTTAAGTGCAGCCAATGGGTTTGTGCTCCGGCAAAATAGGATCGTCATAGCACGATCTCGAAGATCTGTGATCCGACAGAAGTTTCATGAGGGGCACTTAGGCTTAGAAAGGTGCAAATGAAGAGCTGGAGACACGGTTTACTGGTCAGGCATCAATCAAGGCATTCAGACGATGATAGAAAACTGCGCAACTTGTCAGAAATTTCAGTACAAACGACAAAAAGATCCAATGCAAATGGGCGAAATAATAACGACTCTGAGGCAGAAAGTAGGAAGGGATCTTTTCTATCTTGCAGGAAAAGAATACTTGTTAGTGATCGATATTTCGCTAACTTTCCGGAAGTGGTATACCCACCCAACTCGTCAGCGAGGCGTGTCACCAAACATACCAAGGATATTTTTGCTCTTCGTGGCAAACCACAAGTTGTCATTAGTGATAATGGCCCATGTTTTCACAGTTCGCACAGAGCTATGATTTTCGACACATCACTTCTAGTCCTCTTTATCCGCAATCCACTGGGGAGGCTGAAGAAGGTGTTCACATTGTGAAGCAGCTACTCAAAAAAGCAACGGACAGTCGCGATGCTCCATATCTCTCGTTACTTAGCGATGGAGCAGCACCATTGGTTAGTGGGCTATCACCATTGTGATTGTTGATGGATCGACAACTCCAAACCACCTTACGTTTCACATATATTTCACAGGAACCAACTGATCGGAAACGTGAAGGGGCTCACATTTCAAAAAAGGAGGCAGAAGAAATATGATAGATCTCCAAGATGTCTGCAACCATTAGCAAAGAATGACCCAGTCAGGGTCGAAGATCCTGATGGAGGTGGATGTCGAGGTGTGCAAAGGTAATACAACCATCGGGTCCACAGTCTTACATCATCGTCACCGATGAAGGGCTAGTTCTATGAAGAAACAGGAGAGCCTTGCTGAAGGTTCAGCAACCCCTTGTTTCAGAACCACAGGAGGATGTAGAACGCAATCTCCGGACAACTGAACAAACGCTACCTCAGCACATAGAAACGGAAGATGTGCGAGGCACAGAAACACAGCAAGAACCATTTTCAGAGACAGTTGAAAGCAAATCAAACTCACAAAATCAACCAGCGCTTAGAAGGTTGACAAGACACAGAGGAAAGCCAGACAGATTGAATTTGTGGTGGACATTGAACATGGGCAGCACGGAATCTCAGTGGTTATCACTGTTGCTTCACAGCGCCAGGGTCCCAGGTTCGATTGCCAGTTTGGTTCACTGTCTGTACAGAGTCTGCACATTCTCCCCGTGTCAATAGAACATAGAACATTACAGCGCAGTACAGGCCCTTCGGCCCTCGATGTTGCGCCGACCTGTGAAACCACTCGAAAGCCCATCTACACTATTTCCTTATCGTCCATATGTCTATCCAATGACCATTTGACTGCCCTTAGTGTTGGCGAGTCCACCACTGTTGCAGGCAGGGCATTCCACGCCCTTACTACTCTCTGTGTAAAGAACCTACCTCTGACATCTGTCCTGTATCTATCTCCCCTCAATTTAAAGCTATGTCCTCTCGTGCGAGACATCACCATCCGAGGAAAATGGCTCTCACTGTCCACCCTATCTAATCCTCTTGAGAGTTTGGCTGATGATGGATAAATGAGAGTTTGGCTCAAGATGGATTGGAACTCTATGGGAAAAACAAAATGTTAGATAAAGCTTTGTGTGAGGAAATGTCAAGACAGGCTTTTGGGTAGCAAGCTGTAATCACTTGTTTTTGTACCAGACAAATTGCAGTAACGGCCTTGGGAATGGTTGCGCTAGGCTTGAAGATAATTATAATTAAGCTAAAGGCACAGATGGAATGCGAGGGGGGCTGCCCTCAGCAAAATGGAATGCGAGGGGGCTGCCCTCAGAAATGAACCAAAACTGTATAAGAACTGCTGTTAGATGTATTGATTTTGGCTTTTACTGTTGTAACTCTCAAGAGATACAGTGGTCTTAGCACCGACCGGGAAATAAACATATGTTAAAGTAATGAGGTGTTCGACTGATCATTTCATCCGGACTGGCAGCAAAGAATCCTCACTCTGATCATCTTGTATGCCTCAATTAAGTCACCTCTTAACCTACTTCTCTCTAACGAAAACAGCCTCAAGTCCCTCAGCCTTTCCTCATAAGATCTTCCCTCCATACCAGACAACATCCTGGTAAATCTCCTCTGCACCCTTTTCAATGCTTCCACATCCTTCCTATAATACGGCGTGCGGATTTCCTCCGGGTGCTCCAGTTTCCTCCCACAAGTCCCAAAAGACATGCTGTTGGAACATAGAACATACAGTCCAGAACATACAATGCAGAAGGAGGCCATTCGGCCCATCGAGTCTTCACTGAACCACTTAAGCCCTCACTTCCACCCTATCCCTTTAACCCAATAACCCCTCCTCTTTTTGGTCACTAAGGGCAATTTATCATGACCAATCCACCTAATCTGCACGTCTTTGGACTATTGGAGGAAACCGGAGCACCCGGAGGAAACCCACGCAGATACGGGGAGAAAGTGCAGACTCCGCACAGACAGTGACCCAGCGGGGAATCGAACCTGGGACCCTGGAGCTGTGAAGCCACAGTGCTATCAACTTGTGCTACCATGCTGCCCACAATTTACAGCACGAAGGTACCTGGGTGGCACCAGCAATGCAGGGTGCTGCCCTGCCCAGAGAGCAAGCACCTGGGAGCCTCCAATCCCCTGGAAGACTCCCATGGGTGCTGTTGCGCCTGGTCCCCGTTTGTGGAGACAGCACTGAACAGCACTCACCCAAGGTCTCCAAGGCAATTTGGACATTCTGAATTCTCCCTCTGTGTACCCGAACAGGCGCCGGAATGTGGCGACTAGGGGCTTTTCACTGTAACTTCATTGCAGTGTTAATGTAAGCCTACTTGTGACAACAAGATTATTTAAAAAATCAGATGTATTGAATTTAAATAATGGATGAAAATATTGTTCATTTCCAAACAAAAGAGGATGTGATGATATGCATAAGCAGTTATGTAAATATTAACAGATATGACCTCCAACCAGCAGGTGGCAGTAAAGAACAACCATGTGGGGTGAAACGGTGGTTAGCACTGCTGCCTGCGGCACTGAGGATCCGGGTTCGATCCCGGCTCTGGGTCAATGAATGTGTGTGAGTTCTCCCAGTGAGCCAGAGAAGACACAGCCAGAGTGAGACACAGCGAAGAGTGAGTTTGGGGAATTTGAAGCTAGGTGGGAATTCGAAGCTTGGGGAGGAGGTGCTTTTTATCCCTGGTAAGTGACTGGTAAGTAGTTTTTCTTTTTCTTTTCATTGTTTTATTTATTTATTTTTTCTCCTGCTCCTAGTTCTTATGTTCTTATTCTCCCTGTGTTTGCGAGGGTTTCACCCCACAACCCAAAAATGTGCTTGGTAGGTGGATTGGCCACGCTAAATTGGCTCGTAATTGGGAAAAAAAATAATCGGGTACTCTAAATTTAAAAAAAAAAGAACCGCCACGTGGCACTGTTACCTCGGGGAGTCTGGAGATAGTTGTCATAGTGGATAGTTGCATTTGTAGTAGCTCTTAGATAATTTATAACAGTAATTTATAGTTAGTAGATCTCATATTGTTATCTGACCCGTGTTATTGCTACACGATAAACATTTAACTAGTTACGAACTAGATGTTCTCTAGTGCACTAATTTCATCCGACCAAGCACCAGAATGTAACAGTAAACACGCCTGTGATATTTTCCTGTGCAGAGCCAAGCTATCTCCCCCCTCCGTAAAAAGGCTGCCCGCACACCCCCTATCCCTTACCCTCCCTGTGCGTGTTTTGTAAATCTAACACATCTCCCTCCACCCTATCACTGGGTATCTTCAACATCCCAACGCCCCTTGTTATGGGCCAGGGTTTAGAGAACCCCAAAGTGTATCATGGAGTTCATCTGACCCACAACTTTTACTAGATTGTGGTATGGGGAGCACACGGCCCACTCGACAGGTGTGGGACAGCAGAAATGGAAAAGTATTTTTTAAAGCAAAACAATGTTTATTCTATGAACTCAAGTTAACCTTTTTAAACATACAGTGAACATCTTAGCAACCATCAATTCAAATACAACCCCCAAAGAATACAACACTAAGTAATCCTTAATAACTTCCCAAACAAATCCAGAAAACAGAAGAAACACCTTTTTGCCAGAAGTACATTAGGTTTACATTCACTACTGAGAACATTTATAATTCTGAATTCACCAAATGATCAAGAGATAGTCTTTTCATGGCAGAGAGATCAACAGTACACCTGCTCTGTCTGGCTTCAGCTCCAACACTTTCTGACATCACAGCAGTAATAAACACCCATTTCTTAAAGGTACTCTCACTACAGATATTTATATACACACCCATTTATAAACACCCATTTCTTAAAGGTACTCTTACATGACACCAACCCATCCGGTCTGATTTTAGTTTCTCTGTTGTTTGGCCTTTCACCCCTTTTACTCTCTCTCTGGTGACTGCCATTAGCACTCTTTTCCCTATGTTTCTGTGGCTATGACTCATCTTTCATTCCCTCCCCCTACAGTATAAATATCTCCCACTTATTGGGCGGGATTCTCCACTCCCGCGCCGGTTGGGAGAATCCTCTGGGTCGCCGAATTGTCCCGCGACGCTGGTCCGACGCCCTCCCGCGATTCTCCCAAGCGGCAAGAACGGCCCCGCCGAGTTCCCTGCGGTGCAGGCCGGAGAATCGCCCTAGACACCCAAAATGGCGATTCTCCGGCACCCCTGCTATTCTCAGGCCCGGATGGGCCGAGCGGCCAGGCCAAAATGGCGGGTTCCCCCCAGCGCCGTCCACACCTGATCCCGCACCTGGGGTGGCCTCAAATGGGGTCTGGCCCGCGATCGGTGCCCACCGATCGTCGGGCCGTCCTCTCTGAAGGAGGACCTCCTTTCTTCCGCAGCCCCGCAAGATCCGTCTGACATCTTCTTGCGGGGCGGACTCGGAGAGGACGGCAACCACGCATGCGCGGGTGACGCCAGTTATGTGGCGCTGGCCACGTCATGTATGCGGCGCCGCCTTTACATAGAACATAGAACGATACAGCGCAGTACAGACCCTTCGGCCCACGATGTTGCACCGAAACAAAAAGCCATCTAACCTACACTATGCCATTATCATCCATATGCTTATCCAATAAACTTTTAAATGCCCTCAATGTTGGCGAGTTCACTACTGTTGCAGGTAGGGCATTCCACGGCCTCACCACTCTTTGCGTAAAGAACCTACCTCTGGCCTCTGTCCTATATCTATTACCCCTCAGTTTAAAGCTATGTCCCCTCGTGCTAGCCATTTCCATTCGCGGGAGAAGACTCTCACTGTCCACCCTATCTAACCCCCTGATCATTTTGTATGCCTCTATTAAGTCTCCTCTTAACCTTCTTCTCTCCAACGAAAACAACCTCAAGTCCATCAGCCTTTCCTCATAAGATTTTCCCTCCATACCAGGCAACATCCTGGTAAATCTCCTCTGCACCCGCTCCAAAGCTTCCACGTCCGTCCTATAATGCGGTGACCAGAACTGTACGCAATACTCCAAATGCGGCCGTACCAGAGTTTTGTACAGCTGCAACATGATCTCATGACTCCGGAACTCAATCCCTCTACCAATAAAGGCCAACACTCCATAGGCCTTCTTCACAACCCTATCAACCTGGGTGACAACTTTCAGGGATCTATGTACATGGACACCTAGATCCCTCTGCTCATCCACACTTCCAAGAACTTTACCATTAGCCAAATATTCCGCATTCCTGTTATTCCTTCCAAAGTGAATCACCTCACACTTCTCTACATTAAACTCCATTTGCCACCTCTCAGCCCAGCTCTGCAGCTTATCTATGTCCCTCTGTAACCTGCTACATCCTTCCACACTGTCGACAACACCACCGACTTTAGTGTCGTCCGCAAATTTACTCACCCACCCTTCTGCGCCTTCCTCTAGGTCATTGATAAAAATGACAAACAGCAACGGCCCCAGAACAGATCCTTGTGGTACGCCACTTGTAACTGAACTCCATTCTGAACATTTCCCATCAACCACCACCCTCTGTCTCCTTTCAGCTAGCCAATTTCTGATCCACATGTCTAAATCACCCTCAATCCCCAGCCTCCGTATTTTCTGCAATAGCCTACCGTGGGAAACCTCATCAAACGCTTTACTGAAATCCATATACACCACATCAACTGCTCTACCCTCGTCTACCTGTTCAGTCACCTTCTCAAAGAACTCTATAAGATTTGTGAGGCATGACCTACCCTTCACAAAGCCATGTTGACTATCCCTGATCATATTATTCCTATCTAGATGATTATAAATCTTGTCTCTTATAATCCCCTCCAAGACTTTACCCACAACAGACGTGAGGCTCACCGGTCTATAGTTGCCTGGGTTGTCTCTACTCTCCTTTTTGAACAAAGGGACCACATTTGCTAACCTCCAGTCCTCTGGCACTATTCCTGTAGCCAATGATGACATAAAAATCAAAGCCAAAGGCCCAGCAATCTCTTCCCTGGCCTCCCAGAGAATCCTAGGATAAATCCCATCAGGCCCCGGAGACTTATCTATTTTCAGCCTGTCCAGAATTGTCAACACCTCTTCCCTACGTACCTCAATGCCATCTATTCTAATAGCCTGGGTCTCAGCATTCTCCTCCACAACATTATCATTTTCCTGAGTGAATACTGACGAAAAATATTCATTTAGTATCTCGCCTATCTCTTCAGACTCCACACACAACTTCCCATCCCTGTCCTTGACTGGCCCTACTCTTACCCTAGTCATTCTTTTATTCCTGACATACCTATAGAAAGCTTTTGGGTTTTCCTTGATCCTACCTGCCAAATACTTCTCATGTCCCCTCCTTGCTCGTCTTAGCTCTCTCTTTAGATCCTTCCTCGCTACCTTGTAACTATCCATCGCCCCAACTGAAACTTCACACCTCATCTTCACATAGGCCTCCTTCTTCCTCTTAACAAGAGATTCCACTTCTTTGGTAAACCACGGTTCCCTCGCTCGACGCCTTCCTCCCTGCCTGACCGGTACGTACTTATCCAGAACACGCAGTAGCTGTTCCTTGAACAAGCTCCACTTCTCCAGTGTGCCCAACACTTGCAGCCTACTTCGCCAACCTATCCCCCCCAAGTCATGTCTAATGGCATCATAATTGCCCTTCCCCCAGCTATAACTCTTGCCCTGCGGTGTATGCTTATCTCTTTCCATCACTAACGTAAACGTCACCGAATTATGGTCACTGTCCCCAAAGTGCTCTCCTACCTCCAAATCCAACACCTGGCCTGGTTCATTACCCAAAACCAAATCCAAAGTGGCCTCGCCTCTTGTTGGCCTGTCAACATATTGTGTCAGGAAACCCTCCTGCACACATTGTACAAAAAACGACCCATCTAATGTACTCGAACTATATCTTTTCCAGTCAATATTTGGAAAGTTAAAGTCTCCCATAATAACTACCCTGTTACTTTCCCTCCTATCCAGAATCATCTTCGCCATCCTTTCCTCTACATCCCTAGAACTATTTGGAGGCCTATAGAAAACTCCCAACAGGGTGACCTCTCCTTTCCTGTTTCTAACCTCAGCCCATACTACCTCGGAAGAAGAGTCCCCATCTAGCACCCTCTCCGCCACCGTAATACTGCTCTTGACTAGCAGCACCACACCTCCCCCTCTTTTGCCTCCTTCTCTGAGCTTACTAAAACACCTAAACCCCAGAACCTGCAACATCCATTCCTGTCCCTGCTCTATCCATGTCTCCGAAATGGCCACAACATCGAAGTCCCAGGTACCAACCCATGCTGCCAGTTCCCCTACCTTATTTCGTATACTCCTGGCATTGAAGTAGACACACTTCAAACCACCTACCTGAACGCTGGCCCCCTCCTGCGACGTCAAATCTGTGCTCCTGACCTCGCTACTCTCATTCTCCCTTACCCTAAAACTACAATCCAGGTTCCCATGCCCCTGCTGCATTAGTTTAAACCCCCCCAAAGAGCACTAACAAATACGTGGCGACAAGGCCTGGCGCGCGTAAATGACGCGGCCCCGCTCCTAGCCCAGTATCGGGCCCTGAATCGGTCGGGATAGGGGCCGTCTCGCGCCGTCGTGAACCTCGACGGCGTTCACGGCGGTGTGGGCACTTCGGCGCGGGAGTGGAGAATCCCGCCCTCTGTCTTTTAACTTTGACAAAGGGTCACCTGGACTCGATAACGTTCGCTCTTTTCTCTCTTTACAGATGCTGTCAGACTGCTGAGATTTTCCAGCATTTTCTCTTTTGGTCTCCCCACTGGGATCTTACAGTGCATCTCCAATGTATATCACCCCCACCCACTGGGATCTCACTGTGCAGCTCTCACAAATCCCTAATTCCCCTCCACTGACTGTGGGATCTTACTGTGCATCTCCAACACCACCCCACCCCCACCCAAATCCCTTACCCTGCCACTGGGATCCTGCTGTGCACCAAGGAGACATCACCAGGGTGGAGCAGGAGAGTTTGGCCAAAAGTGCTCCAAATGGCCGTAGATCAGATTGGACTGTCGTGAAACACCGCCCCCGCCCTCTGACCTCCCATCCTCACCCGTCAGCCGCCGGGTCGCCTGGTCGTCACCCTCCGCCTCCGCCTTCCCAGCTGAGGTACCTGCCATGTTGGCGGCTGGCAACTTCCTCCTGGCCGGTCCCTTCCTTTCCCGTCCCCCTTCCTTTCCTCCACCCACCTGCGGGAGAGGCGGGCCAAGAGGCCCAGGGCCCGAAGGATGTGCGCACGCGCGGCTCCACCAGCAGGCAGCCGGGGCCTCCCAGTGCGCAGGCGCATGTGCGCCGCCCGCAGCGCCACCAGCAGGCCGGGAAGACTCTTCTGCAGGGAGCGCGGGCGAGCGGCGCCGCCACGAGGACGGGAGGACACGACAGCAGGCAGCCCGGCTTCCCCAGTCCGCATGCGCAGCGCCGCCGGCCGGTCTCGTGGGCAAGGCGACAGCGCGAACCCAATCCCTCAGTCAACCCAGCATCCGTCGGGAGGACCTAATCCGCATGCGCGTGTCTGACCGCAGCGCCACCTGCAGAGCGCGAGGAGGAATCACAGGTGACAGTGAACCTCCCGTGGCGTTGCTGGTTCCGAGGGAGGACCAGGTGTCGCCTTCAGGCTGGAAGAGAGACAGGGACGAGTGCACTGAGGGAGCCCTGCACTGTCGGAGGGTCAGTGCTGAGGGAGCGCCGCACTGTCGGAGGGTCAGTGCTGAGGGAGCGCCGCATTGTCGGAGGGTCAGTGCTGAGGGAGCGCCGCACTGTCGGAGGGTCAGTGCTGAGGGAGCGCCGCTCTGTCGGAGGGTTAGTGCTGAGGGTGCGCCACACTGTCGGAGGGTCAGTGCTGAGGGTGCGCCGCACTGTCAGAGGTTCAGTGCTGAGGGAGCCCTGCACTGTCGGAGTATCAGTGCTGAGGAAGCCCTGCACTGTCGGAGTATCAGTGCTGAGGAAGCCCTGCACTGTCGGAGGGTCAGTGCTGAGGGAGTGCCGCACTGTCGGACGGTCAGTGCTGAGGGAGAGCCGCACTGTCGGAGAGTCAGTGCTGAGGGAGCGCCGCACTGTCGGAGGGTCAGTGCTGATGGAGCGCCGCACTGTCGGAGGGTCAGTGCTGAGGGAGCGCCGCACTGTCGGAGGGTCAGTGCTGAGGGAACGCCGCACTGTCGGAGGGTCAATGCTGAGGGAGCACCGCGCTATCGGAGGGTCAGTGCTGAGGGAGCGGCGCACTGTCGGAGGGTCAGTGCTGAGGGAGCGTCGCACTGTCGGTGGGTGAGTGCTGAGGGAGCACCGCACTGTCGGAGGGTCAGTGCTGAGGGAGTGCCGCACTGTCGGAGTGTCAGTGCTGAGGGAGCACCGCACTATCAGAGGGTCAGTGCTGAGGGAGCGCCACACTGTCAGAGTGTCAGTGCTGAGGGAGCGCCGCACTGTTGGAGGGTCAGTGCTGAGGGAGCACCGCACTGTCGGAGGGTCAGTGCTGAGGGAGCGTCGCACTGTCGGAGGGTCAGTGCTGAGGGTGCGCCGCACTGTCAGAGGTTCAGTGCTGAGGAAGCCCTGCACTGTCGGAGGGTCAGTGCTGAGGGAGTGCCGCACTGTCGGACGGTCAGTGCTGAGGGAGAGCCGCACTGTCGGAGAGTCAGTGCTGAGGGAGCGCCGCACTGTCGGAGGGTCAGTGCTGATGGAGCGCCGCACTGTCGGAGGGTCAGTGCTGAGGGAGCGCCGCACTGTCGGAGGGTCAGTGCTGAGGGAGCGCCGCACTGTCGGAGGGTCAGTGCTGAGGGAGCGTCGCACTGTCGGAGGGTCAGTGCTGAGGGAACGCCGCACTGTCGGAGGGTCAATGCTGAGGGAGCACCGCGCTATCGGAGGGTCAGTGCTGAGGGAGCGGCGCACTGTCGGAGGGTCAGTGCTGAGGGAGCGTCGCACTGTCGGTGGGTGAGTGCTGAGGGAGCACCGCACTGTCGGAGGGTCAGTGCTGAGGGAGTGCCGCACTGTCGGAGTGTCAGTGCTGAGGGAGTGCCGCACTGTCGGAGGGTCAGTGCTGAGGGAGCACCGCACTATCAGAGGGTCAGTGCTGAGGGAGCGCCACACTGTCGGAGGGTCAGTGCTGAGGGAGCACCGCACTATCAGAGGGTCAGTGCTGAGGGAGCGCCACACTGTCAGAGTGTCAGTGCTGAGGGAGTGCCGCACTGTCGGAGGGTCAGTGCTGAGGGAGCACCGCACTATCAGAGGGTCAGTGCTGAGGGAGCACCGCACTGTCGGAGGGTCAGTGCTGAGGGAGCACCGCACTATCAGAGGGTCAGTGCTGAGGGAGCGCCACACTGTCAGAGTGTCAGTGCTGAGGGAGCGCCGCACTGTTGGAGGGTCAGTGCTGAGGGAGCACCGCACTGTCGGAGGGTCAGTGCTGAGGGAGCGTCGCACTGTCGGAGGGTCAGTGCTGAGGGAACGCCGCACTGTCGGAGGGTCAATGCTGAGGGAACGCCGCACTGTCGGAGGGTCAATGCTGAGGGAGCACCGTGCTATCGGAGGGTCAGTGCTGAGGGAGCGGCGCACTGTTGGAGGGTCAGTGCTGAGGGAGCACCGCACTGTCGGAGTGTCAGTGCTGAGGGAGCGTCGCACTGTCGGTGGGTGAGTGCTGAGGGAGCACCGCACTATCGGAGGGTCAGTGCTGAGGGAGTGCCGCACTGTCGGAGTGTCAGTGCTGAGGGAGCACCGCACTATCAGAGGGTCAGTGCTGAGGGAGCGCCACACTGTCAGAGTGTCAGTGCTGAGGGAGCGCCGCACTGTTGGAGGGTCAGTGCTGAGGTAGCGCCACACTGTCAGAGTGTCAGTGCTGAGGGAGCACCGCACTGTCAGAGGGTCAGTGCTGAGGGAGCGCTGCACTGTTGGAGGGTCGGTGCTGAGGGAGCGCCGCACTGTCTGAGGGTCAGTGCTGAGGGAGCACCGCACTGTCGGAGGGTCAGTGCTGAGGGAGCATCGCACATCCCCTCTCTCTATCTCCCTCTCTCAATCCAGCTCCCCCTTTTCCTCAACCCTCTCTCTGTCTTTCGGGAAGAGATGTTATTTCCTGGACCCCGTCTGCCGTCAGAGGTGGTTGTAAACGAACCGACGGCCGCAATTGGAAGAACGACAGTTGGGGGGGGGGCTGGGGGGGGCATTGCTTTGGCTCTTTCTCACATGGGCTGCGTGTGGGATCCAGCTGTGTGTAAAATGGCCACCACCATCCCAACATTGCGACAGGGGTCACTCTCCATAAAGTCTTTCATCAGCGGCGAGGCACTTTGGGATGTCCGCCAATCATGAAAGGCGCTTATAGAAATGCACATCTTTCCATCGATTCGGTCAGTGTTCCCTCAGTTATCCCAACAGTCCGGGAAAGTGTCATGGTAGTTCATAGAAGAAGATTTGACACACTGCAATTATTTAGAACTTATTCATAGAATTTAGTGCAGAAGGAGGCCATTCGGCCCATCGTGTCTGCACCGGCTCTTGGAAAGAGCACCCTCCACCCTATCCCCATAACCCAGTAACCCAACTAAGGGCAATTTGCCACTAAGGGCAATTTAGCATGGCCAATCCACCTAACCTGCACATCTTTGGTCTGCGGGGGGAAACCGGAGCACCCGGAGGAAACCCACGCACACACGGGGAGAACATGCAGACTCCGCACAGACAGTGACCCAAGCCGGGAATTGAACCTGGGACCCTGGAGCTGTGAAGCAATTGTGCCAATCACTATGCTATCGTGATGCCTTCCGAGTTGTGTTATTCACCCTGGGGTAACACGGACTGCAACTGGATGCAGTTGTACTGGAAAGTAGACTCCAAACTTAGACGTTAGTTCGGTACGTTTTATTGAAGTTCTGGAGCAGTGCACACAGCTTGCTGTGGGTTGACACTCTCCTAATCTAAGTGTGCTAACTATAACTAACTAGGCCAGACTAGCTCTGAGCCACGTGTAGAAGGTGCTAACTGATATATACACCCTGGCTGTCACTACAGTTGTCACCAGTGGAAAGAGGCGGAGTGCTGATGCCTCGTGTGTTTTATAGTGGGAAACCCCCTTCTCGTGTTCTGCCTGGTAATTGGTTGTGTTCAGTGCTGTGTGTTGATTGGCTGTACTGAGTGTCTGTCACTGCCTGTCCGTATCTCATTATGTGCATGAGTGCATATCATGACATCCCCCCTTATAATTTTTTTTTCCGTTGTTTGCTTAGAGCACATGCGAGTCTGTACATGGATAACTATTTACATCAAATGGCGAGTGAATCAATATGTACATGAAAGGTGTCTAGCGTGCAGATACAGAACAATATTTACAAGATAAATGTCTAAGTCCAATCTTTGGGGCTGGCATTGGATCCTTGTCGACCGCCTGAGAGGTGGAGGTGGGGACGACGGCGCTTTGACAGGCGGGATTTCTGCCAGATTGGTGGCCTCATGGTGCGAGGTATCCGGAGGAGGCATAACAACATCTGGAAAGGTAAGATTCGGTGGTGGGCAGGCAAGTTTGCGCAGTGCCCTTCTGTTGCGCCTGACAATGGAGCCATCAGTCATACGAACCACAAACGATCTGGGAGCAGCCTGTCGACCAGCAACAGCCGGGGCTGACCAGCCTCCATCAGGTAGCTGGAGCCGAACAGCATCTTCCGGAGATAGCACAGGCAAATCACTGAGTGCTGAATTTGGTGCATTTGAGTGTGATAGTGAGAGTTTGGTGACCAAGGGAGTTCGGTGAGGAGGGAGTAAGGCGCTCCTTTCATTTTGTTTCCGACATTTCCGCAAAGAGTGCGAAGAGAGCCAGGAGTTTACAGAAAGTGTAGCTGACTGGGAGCAGGGTCGGTGGGCGGAGATCTAGTTAGTCCACAGGACAGCTATATTCTGTCAGGTAAGAGGGGATGGAGGCTAGGCCAGTGACATGCTCCTCCTGTAGGATGTGGGTGGTGAGGGATACCACCGGTGTCCCCGCTGACTATACCTGCGGGAAGTGCACCCAACTTCAGCTCCTCAAAGACCGTGTTAGGGAACTGGAGCTGAAGCTGGATGAACTTCGGATCATCCAGGAGGCAGAGGGGGTGATTGAGAAGAGTTACAAGGAGGTAACCACACCCAAGGTACAGGACAAGAATAGCTGGGTTACAGTCAGGGGGAAAAAAACAAACAGGCAGAAAGTGCAGGGATCCCTCGTGGCCGTTCCCCTTCAAAACAAGTATACCGTTTTGGATGCTGTTGGGGGGGATGACCTACCGGGGGAAGGCCCTAGCGGCCAGGTCTCTGGCACTGAGTCTGGCTCTGGGGCTCAGAAGGGAAGGGGGGAGAATAGTAAAGCAATAGTTGTAGGAGATTCAATGGTTAGGGGAATAGATAGGAGATTCTGTGGTCGCGAGCGAGACTCCCGGAAGGTATGTTGCCTCCCGGGTGCCAGGGCCAGGGATGTCTCGGATCGTGTCTTCAGGATCCTTAAGGGGGAGGGTGAGCAGCCAGAAGTCGTGGTGCACATTGGTACCAACGACATAGGTAGGAAAAGGGGTGTGGAGGTAATAAACAAGTTTAGGGAGTTAGGCTGGAAGTTAAAAGCCAGGACAGACAGAGTTGTCATCTCTGGTTTGTTGCCGGTGCCACGTGATAGCGAGGCTAGGAATAGGGAGAGAGTGCAGTTGAACACGTGGCTGCAGGAATGGTGTAGGAGGGAGGGCTTCAGGTATTTGGATAATTGGAGCGCATTCTGGGGAAGGTGGGACCTGTACAAGCAGGACGGGTTGCATCTGAACCAGAGGGGCACCAATATCCTGGGAGGGAGGTTTTCTAGTACTCTTCGGGAGGGTTTAAACTAATTTGGCAGGGGAATGGGAACCGGATTTGTAGTCCAGCAACTAAGGTAGCCGATATTCAGGACGCAAAAGCGTGTAATGAGGCAGTGGGGAAGGGAACACTGACAAAGGAGAGTACTTGCAGGCACGGAGAGGGGTTGAAGTGTGTATACTTCAACGCAAGAAGCATCAGGAATAAGGTGGGTGAACTTCAGGCATGGATCGGTACTTGGGACTACGATGTGGTGGCCATCACGGAAACTTGGATAGAAGAGGGGCAGAAATGGTTGTTGGAGGTCCCTGGTTATAGATGTTTCAATAAGATTAGGGAGGGTGGTAAAAGAGGTGGGGGGGTGGCATTATTAATTAGAGATAGTATAACAGCTGCAGAAAGGCAGTTCGAGGAGTATCAGCCTACTGAGGTAGTATGGGTTGAAGTCAGAAATAGGAAAGGAGCAGTCACCTTGTTAGGAGTTTTCTATAGGCCCCCCAATAGTAGCAGAGATGTGGAGGAACAGATTGGGAAACAGATTTTGGAAAGGTGCAGAAGTCATAGGGTAGTAGTCATGGGCGACTTTAACTTCCCAAATATTGAGTGGAAACTCTTTAGATCAAATAGTTTGGATGGGGTGGTGTTTGTGCAGTGTGTCCAGGAAGCTTTTCTAACGCAGTATGTAGATTGTCCGACCAGAGGAGGGGCAATATTGGATTTAGTACTGGGTAATGAGCCAGGGCAAGTGATAGATTTGTTAGTGGGGGAGCATTTTGGAGATAGTGACCACAATTCTGTGACTTTCACTTTAGTAATGGAGAGGGATAGGTACGTGCAACAGGGCAAGGTTTACAATTGGGGGAAGGGTAAATACGATGTTGTCAGACAAGAATTGAAGTGCATAAGTTGGGAACATAGGCTGGCAGGGAAGGACACAACTGAAATGTGGAACTTGTTCAAGGAACAGGTGCTACGTGTCCTTGATATGTATGTCCCTGTCAGGCAGGGAAGAGATGGTCGAGTGAGGGAACCATGGTTGACAAGAGAGGTTGAATGTCTTGTTAAGAGGAAAAAGGTGACTTATGTAAGGCTGAGGAAACAAGGTTCATACAGGGCATTGGAGGGATACAAGATAGCCAGGAGGGAACTGAAGAAAGGGATTAGGAGAGCTAAGAGAGGGCATGAACAATCTTTGGCGGGTAGGATCAAGGAAAACCCCAAGGCCTTTTACACATATGTGAGAAATATGAGAATGACTAGAGCGAGGGTAGGTCCGATCAAGGACAGTAGCGGGAGATTGTGTATTGAGTCTGAAGAGATAGGAGAGGTCTTGAACGAGTACTTTTCTTCTGTATTTACAAATGAGAGGGGCGATATTGTTGGAGAGGACAGTGTGAAACAGATTGGTAAGCTCGAGGAAATACTTGTTAGGAAGGAAGATGTGTTGGGCATTTTGAAAAACTTGAGGATAGACAAGTCCCCCGGGCCTGACGGGATATATCCAAGGATTCTATGGGAAGCAAGAGATGAAATTGCAGAGCCGTTGGCAATGATCTTTTCGTCCTCACTGTCAACAGGGGTGGTACCAGGGGATTGGAGAGTGGCGAATGTCGTGCCCCTGTTCAAAAAAGGGACTAGGGATAACCCTGGGAATTACAGGCCAGTTAGTCTTACTTCGGTGGTAGGCAAAGTAATGGAAAGGGTACTGAAGGATAGGATTTCTGAGCATCTGGAAAGACACTGCTTGATTAGGGATAGTCAGCACGGATTTGTGAGGGGTAGGTCTTGCCTTACAAATCTTATTGAATTCTTTGAGGAGGTGACCAAGCATGTGGATGAAGGTAAAGCAGTGGATGTAGTGTACATGGATTTTAGTAAGGCATTTGATAAAGTTCCCCATGGTAGGCTTATGCAGAAAGTAAGGAGGCATGGGATAGTGGGAAATTTGGCCAGTTGGATAACGAACTGGCTAACCGATAGAAGTCAGAGAGTGGTGGTGGATGGCAAATATTCAGCCTGGATCCCAGTTACCAGTGGCGTACCGCAGGGATCAGTTCTGGGTCCTCTGCTGTTTGTGATTTTCATTAATGACTTGGATGAGGGAGTTGAAGGGTGGGTCAGTAAATTTGCAGATGATACGAAGATTGGTGGAGTTGTAGATAGTAAGGAGGGCTGTTGTCGGCTGCAAAGAGACATAGATAGGATGCAGAGCTGGGCTGAGAAGTGGCAGATGGAGTTTAACCCTGAAAAGTGTGAGGTTGTCCATTTTGGAAGGACAAATATGAATGCGGAATACAGGGTTAACGGTAGAGTTCTTGGCAATGTGGAGGAGCAGAGAGATCTTGGGGTCTATGTTCATACATCTTTGAAAGTTGCCACTCAAGTGGATAGAGCTGTGAAGAAGGCCTATGGTGTGCTCGCGTTCATTAACAGAGGGATTGAATTTAAGAGCCGTGAGGTGATGATGTAGCTGTACAAAACTTTGGTAAGGCCACATTTGGAGTACTGTGTACAGTTCTGGTCGCCTCATTTTAGGAAGGATGTGGAAGCTTTGGAAAAGGTGCAAAGAAGATTTACCAGGATGTTGCCTGGAATGGAGAGTAGGTCTTACGAGGAAAGGTTGAGGGTGCTAGGCCTTTTCTCATTAGAACGGAGAAGGATGAGGGGCGACTTGATAGAGGTTTATAAGATGATCAGGGGAATAGATAGAGTAGACAGTCAGAGACTTTTTCCCCGGGTGGAACAAACCATTACAAGGGGACATAAATTTAAGGTGAAAGGTGGAAGATATAGGAGGGATATCAGAGGTAGGTTCTTTACCCAGAGAGTAGTGGGGGCATGGAATGCACTGCCTGTGGAAGTAGTTGAGTCGGAAACATTAGGGACCTTCAAGCAGCTATTGGATAGGTACATGGATTACGGTTAAATGATATAGTGTAGATTTATTTGTTCTCAAGGGCAGCACGGTAGCATTGTGGATAGCACAATTGCTTCACAGCTCCAGGGTCCCAGGTTCGATTCCGGCTTGGGTCACTGACTGTGCGGAGTCTGCACGTCCTCCCCGTGTCTGCGTGGGTTTCCTCCGGGTGCTCCGGTTTCCTCCCACAATCCAAAGATGTGCAGGTTAGGTGAATTGGCCAATGATAAATTGCCCTTAATGTCCAAATTGCCCTTGGTGTTGGGTGAAGGTGTTGAGTTTGGGTAGGGTGCTCTTTCCAAGAGCCGGTGCAGACTCAAAGGGCCGAATGGCCTCCTTCTGCACTGTAAATTCAATGATAATCTATGATTAATCTAGGACAAAGGTTCGGCACAACATCGTGGGCCGAAGGGCCTGTTCTGTGCTGTATTTTCTATGTTTTTAAATCGGCAGCATGAGCATCGTACGTCAGCTTTTGCCGGTTCCGAAGTTGCTTCACCTTTTGTAGCACTGGGAGGTGATCCAGGTCTGGTACGTGTATGGCCGGAACAGTCGTCTGTAGGTCCCTATTCATGAGGAGTTGTGCCGGAGACATACCGGTGGACAGAGGGGTTGCCCTGTATACCAGCAGTGCAAGGATTAAGTCCGCAGCCTTGCAGAGCAGTCGCTTCACAATATGCACCCCTTTTTCGATCTTCCTGTTTGATTGCGGGTAATGTGGGCTTGAGCTAATGTGTTTGAAGTGGTACAGCTTGCCGAAATTGGACCACTCCTGGCTGTGCAAGCAGGGACCATTGTCACTCATGATAGTGAGCGGAATACCATGCCTGGCAAATGTCTCCTTGCAGGCCTGAGCAGGCTGGAAGCGCTGGCAGGTCGCACAATTGAGGACCATATTGAATATGTCCTGATTGATTCCAGGCCAATAGACAGCCTGCCGGGCCCTGCGTCTACATTTTTCGACACCGAGGTGTCCCTCATGGATTTGTTTGCCAACTAAGCTCTGCAGACTGCGAGGAATAACGATACGATCTGGCATGGACACGTCGAAAGGCTTGTTTGAGATGAGATATGTGTTCCTCGGGGGTTGTGGACCATATGATTACATCACCTACGTAGACACGCACACCCTCAATGCCCTCCATCATCTGCTCCATGATCCTGTGGACGATTTCAGAGGCTGAAACAATGCCGAACGGCATCCTGTTATAACAGTACCTTCCGGAAGGTGTATTGAACGTGCAGAGCTTCTTGTTGGACTTGTCCAATTGTATCTGCCAGAAATCACGTGTTGCCTCTAGTTTCGTGAAGAATTTGGCCTGTGCCATAACACTGGTCAGTTCCTCCCGCTTCGGGATCGGGTAGTGTTCCCGCATGATGTTCCGGTTAAGATCTTTGGAATCTATGCATATCCGCAACTCTCCTGAGGGCTTCTTCACACAGACCATCGAGCTGACCCAGTCAGTCGGTTCCGTCACTTTGGAGATGATGCCCTGGTCTTGGAGCTCCTGCAGCTGCGCCTTTAAACGTTCCTTCAGAGGAGCCGGCACCCGGCGTGGTGCATGGATCACAGGCGTGGCATCAGGCCTGAGTAAGATTTTGTAGCGGGACGGCAGCGTGCCCATCCCACTGAACACATCCGGGTATTGTGTCAGGATTTCATCAATGCCAGCCTGAAGATCCACATTGGCAGAGGACATGGCGTGGACTCGCTGCACGAGGTTGAGTAGCTTGCATGCATGGGCACCAAGCAGGGATGCCTTGTCCGGCTTGACGATTTCGAATCGCAGTGTGGCATTGATGGTCTTGTTGGAGACAAACAGATGACAAGATCCTAATGCAGTGATGGCATTGCCATTATAATCAAGGAGCTGGCAGGCTGGCGGAAGAATTTTGGGTTGCTTCTTAATGCGGTCAAAATCAGCTTGAGAGATGAGATTGGCAGAAGCACCAGTGTCCAGCTTGACCTGGATGCTGCATTAGTTAACGTGTATGACATTCGTCCACAGAATCCACATTGAGGATAGGCGTCTTGCTGAATTTGACGAGGCATACTCACATGTAGTAATGATGCCCACTCGATATGGGGACTCCAGGCAGTCGTCCTCTGGATCCGCGGTGCTACCAGGATCCGAATCCAGTAGCCCTTGCTGTACACATCGAACGAGGTTGCGTTGGAAACGGGATCGCTGGCCCTTGACTGCTGGTGCAGACCTGCACAAGGCTGCATAATGTCCAGGCTTCGCACAATTTAAACATCGCCTGCCTTTTGCAGGGCATTGCCGCTTTAAGTGGGCGGTGCCGCAGTTCGGGCACGTCATGACGTTGACGTCGGTACGCTCCGTGCGTCGTCGCACCTGCGCAGTTTGGTCTTCGGCCGCTTCGTTCTCCCGTCCGTGGTGCGCATGCGTGGGACCCCGGGAAAAGCCCGCGAAATGGCCGCCCTCATCGATACTGAGGCGCCACATCCGGGCGATGGCCTGTACACTCTCTGCCTCGTGGGAGGCAAGTTGGCCCTGTTCTGCCGATTTGAAACGGGAGTGCCGATTTCTCGCATGCTCATGCACTTTACACGTCTCGATTGCGACTGGCCGGGTCACGTTTTTAATTTTGAGGAGCTGCTCCCGCAGGGCGTCGGAGTGGACCCCAAACACGATCTGATCCCTGATGAGGGAATCAGCGGTGTCACCGTAGTTGCAGGACTGCGCTAATATACGGAGATGAGTTATAAAGGATTAGGAAAGGTTCATCCTTACCCTGAAGGCGTTGCTGGAAGACATAGCGCTCAAAGCTCTCGTTCGTTTCAACTTCACAGTGACTGTCGAATTTAGCTACAGCGGTCTTGAATTTGGTCTTCTCCTCGCCGTTGGCAAAAGTGAGCGAGTTGAAAATTTGGATGGCCTGGTTCCCCGCTGTTGATAGGAGCAGCGTGATTTTTCTGGCATCGGACACATCCTCGAGGTCTGAGGCCTCAATGGAGAGAAGGAACCTCTGCTTGAAGACCCGCCAGTTGGCGCCAAGATTGCCGGAGATCCGTAGCTGTGGAGGGGCCTGGATCTTCTCCATGCCGCTGGAAGGCACTTGCTGGTCATCACTGAATCACCCGAGGTAAGCTACTTAAAGTAGACTACTGGTACCATGTGTTATTCACCCTGGGGTAACACGGACTGCAACTGGATGCAGTTGTACTGGAAAGTAGACTCCAAACTTTGATGTTAGCTCAATACGTTTTATTGAACTTCTGGAGCAGTGCACACAGCTTGCTGTGGGTTGACACTCTACTAATCTAAGTGTGCTAACTATAACTAACTAGGCCAGACTAGCTCTGAGCCACGTGTAGAAGGTGCTAACTGATGTATAGACCCTGACTGTCACTACAGTTGTCACCAGTGGAAAGAGGCGGAGTGCTGATGCCTCGTGTGCTTTATAGTGGGAAACCCCCTTCTCGTGTTCTGCCTGGTTATTGGTTGTGTTCTGTGTGTTGATTTGCTGTCTGTCACTGCCTGTCTGTATCTCATTATGTGCATGAGTGCATATCATGACAGGAGTGTCCCTTTAAGAAATGTTTTTGTCTCATCACATGGCTTCAGTGATGTCATTGTGTGGGTGGAGCTGGGCTGTGGCTCTGGGAGTTGGTTTAACCTTCGTTTTGAGTTTTTGAACTGGTTTTGTATTGCACAGGTTGAAAAAGAAGTGTCTCTCTATCTTCACTATAAAAGCGGTTTCCAGACTGCTTGGCGACTTGAAAAGAGAGAATTACTCTCTGGAAGGAATTCAAACCTGTTGTTTTGGAAAGGAAACAGGAGCGACCGTACCAGTGTTTTCTGAAGCTTGCTGAGGATCGGGGGGGGGTGGGGGGGGGGGAAGAGATTGGTTTCAGAGTGCCGTGTGCGGGGGCCACACCTTTGAAAAGGGGTTTCTGGTTAATGCGATCTTGTTATTAAATTGGAACAGTTAAGGGGGAATTCATTAAGGGTTATACATAGATTCCTGTAGCTGTGTGGGGTATTTATGTTTGTAGTTGATTAAAATGTTTAGTGTGGGTGTTTATAAAAATGTTAACTAAATTGACTTCCGGGTGCGGCGATGACCAGCTGAGTCGCACGTTTCGGCAGCTCCCGGTGAAACGGACTTTTGGGCTCTTGATAGGAGCCCCAACGGCAATTTTAACGGCTAAAAACACCGTGCGGTAAACCAGAAGGGAATTCCCCCTGGACACGGATGGAAAAAGGAGAGGAAAGTGGCCGGATTGCAGCGGATCCTTTGGAACAGCGGCAAGGAAGGCAAGCAAAAACCAAGATGGCGTCGGAAGGTGGCAGTTTCACATGCGTCCCTGAACAACAAGAGTTCTTGAAACGCTGCGTGGAAGAGATAAAAAAGGAAATGAAGAAAGAGCTGTTGGCCCCGATACTACAGGCGATTGAAGGGCTAAAGGAGGAACAAAAGACCCAGGAGTGGGAGCTTCGGGTCGTGAAGGCGAAGGCAGCCGAGAATGAGGACGATATACAGGGCCTGGTGGTGAAGACGGAGATACAGGAGGCACATCAGAAACGATGTGTGGAGAGGTTGGAGGCACTGGAAAACAACGCAAGGAGGAACAACCTGAGGATTCTTGGTCTTCCTGAAGGTGTGGAGGGTGCGGACGTCGGGGCATATGTGAGCACGATGCTGCACTCGTTAATGGGAGCGGAGGCCCCGGCGGGTCCGTTGGAGGTGGAGGGAGCATACCGAGTTATGGCGCGAGGACCGAGAGCAGGAGAAACTCCCAGAGCCATAGTGGTGAGATTCCTCCGTTTTAAGGATAGAGAAATGGTCCTTAGATGGGCGAAGAAAACCCGGAGCAGTAAATGGGAGAACGCAGTGATCCGCGTATATCAAGACTGGAGTGCGGAGGTGGCGAGAAGGAGGGCGAGCTTTAATCGGGCCAAGGCGGTGCTTCATAAAAGGAAGATAAAATTTGGAATGCTGCAACCGGCAAGACTGTGGGTCACATATCAAGGGAGGCACCACTACTTTGAGACGGCGGATGAAGCGTGGACTTTTATTGTAGAAGAAAAACTGGAATGAGTGGATTATTAAAAAGAACGTTTGGACAAAGTGGTGGGGCGAATGGGGGGGGGGCGAAGAGGGGTTTTATGTTCTAATCCTGCGGTGTGGTAACTTTTCTCTCTCCCACAGGGGGTGATGGGGGGAGGTGGGGAGGGAGAGGAGATGGGGCGTTGGCCATGGGAGGCGGGGCCGAGGGAGAGGCGCGGGCTTGGCTCCCGCGCTATGATAATTATGGCGGGAATAGAGAAGCAGGAAGGAGGGGGCGTCGCACGGTGCGAGCCGTGGTCACGGGGGGAAGCCGAGGTCAGCCAGAGTTTGCTGACTTCTGGGAGCAACATGGGGGGAGTAATTACGCTAGCGGGGGGTCTAGCGGGGGGGGGGTGGGAGGGGGGAATTACTGGGTTGCTGCTGCTGGGGAAAGGGGGGAGCGGGTACGGGAGAGGATGGGCGGGGGGGCACCGCCTGGGGGAGATACAGCTGCGTGGGAACTGGGTGAGAAGCTGGAAAAAGATGATGGCTAATCGGCAAGGGGGGGGGTGGGAAGCCCCCCAACTCGGCTGATCACGTGGAACGTGAGAGGGCTCAACGGGCCGATAAAGAGGGCACGGGTACTCGCACACCTTAAGAAACTTAAAGCAGATGTGCTTATGTTACAGGAAACGCACCTGAAACTGATAGACCAGGTTAGGCTGCGCAAAGGATGGGTGGGGCAGGTGTTCCATTCGGGGCTAGATGCGAAAAACAGGGGGGTGGCTATATTAGTGGGGAAGCGGGTAATGTTCGAGGCAAAGACTATAGTGGCGGATAACGGGGGCAGATACGTGATGGTGAGTGGCAAACTACAGGGAGAGACGGTGGTTTTGGTAAACGTGTATGCCCCGAACTGGGATGATGCCAATTTTATGAGGCGGATGCTAGGACGCATTCCGGACCTGGAGACGGGAAAGCTGATAATGGGGGGAGACTTTAACACGGTGTTGGAACCAGGGCTGGATAGGTCGAAGTCCAGGACTGGAAGGAGGCCGGCAGCAGCCAAGGTGCTTAAAGATTTTATGGAGCAGATGGGAGGTGTGGACCCGTGGAGATTCAGTAGACCTAGGAGTAAGGAGTTCTCGTTTTTCTCCTATGTCCATAAAGTCTATTCGCGCATAGACTTTTTCGTGCTGGGTAGGGCATTGATCCCGAAGGTGAGGGGAACGGAGTATACGGCTATAGCCATTTCGGATCACGCCCCACACTGGGTGGACTTGGAGATAGGGGAGGAAACAGGAGGGCGCCCACCCTGGAGAATGGACATGGGACTAATGGCGGATGAGGGTGTGTGTCTAAGGGTGAGGGGATGTATTGAAAAGTACTTGGAACTCAATGACAATGGGGAGGTCCAGGTGGGAGTGGTCTGGGAGGCGTTGAAGGCGGTGGTTAGGGGGGAGCTGATATCAATAAGGGCACATAAAGGGAAGCAGGAGAGTAAGGAACGGGAGCGGTTGCTGCAAGAACTTTTGAGGGTGGACAGACAATATGCGGAAGCACCGGAGGAGGGATTGTACAGGGAAAGGCAAAGGCTGCATGTGGAATTTGACTTGCTGACTACAGGCACTGCAGAGGCACAATGGAGGAAGGCACAGGGTGTACAGTATGAATATGGGGAGAAGGCGAGCAGGTTGCTGGCACACCAATTGAGGAAAAGGGGAGCAGCGAGGGAAATAGGGGGAGAGATGGAGCAGGGAGCGGAGAGAGTGAATGAAGTGTTCAAAACATTTTATAAAAAATTATATGAAGCTCAACCCCCGGATGGGAGGGAGAGAATGATGGACTTTTTGGATCGGCTGGAAATTCCCAAGGTGAAAGAGCAGGAAAGGGTGGGACTGGGAGCACAGATCGAGGTAGAAGAAGTGGTGAAAGGAATTAGGAGCATGCAGACGGGAAAGGTCCCGGGACCGGACGGATTCCCAGTCGAATTTTATAGAAAATATTTGGACTTGCTCGCCCCGGTACTGACGAGGACCTTTAATGAGGCAAAGGAAAGGGGACAACTGCCCCCGACTATGTCTGAAGCAACGATATCGCTTCTCTTAAAGAAGGAAAAGGACCCGCTACAATGTGGGTCCTACAGACCAATTTCCCTCCTAAATGTGGATGCCAAGGTCCTGGCCAAGGTAATGGCAATGAGAATAGAGGAATGTGTCCCGGGGGTGGTTCACGAGGACCAAACTGGGTTTGTGAAGGGGAGACAGCTGAACATGAATATACGGAGGCTGTTAGGGGTAATGATGATGGCCCCACCAGAGGGTGAAACAGAGATAGTAGTGGCGATGGATGCCGAGAAAGCATTTGATAGAGTGGAATGGGATTATTTGTGGGAGGTGTTGAGGAGATTTGGTTTTGGAGAGGGGTATGTTAGATGGGTGCAGCTATTGTATAGGGCCCCAGTGGCGAGTGTGGTCACGAATGGACGGGGATCGGCATATTTTCAGCTCCATAGAGGGACAAGGCAGGGATGCCCTCTGTCCCCATTACTGTTTGCACTGGCGATTGAGCCCCTGGCGATAGCGCTGAGGGGTTCCAAGAAGTGGAGGGGAGTACTTAGGGGAGGAGAAGAACACCGGGTATCTTTGTATGCGGACGATTTGCTACTATATGTGGCGGATCCGGCGGAGGGGATGCCAGAAATAATGCGGATACTTGGGGAGTTTGGGGATTTTTCAGGGTATAAATTGAACATGGGGAAGAGTGAGCTGTTTGTGGTGCATCCAGGGGAGCAGAGTAGAGAAATAGAGGTCCTACCGTTGAGGAAGGTAACAAGGGACTTTCGTTACCTGGGGATCCAGATAGCTAAGAATTGGGGCACACTGCACAGGTTAAATTTAACGCGGTTGGTGGAACAGATGGAGGAAGATTTCAAGAGATGGGATATGGTATCCCTGTCACTGGCAGGGAGGGTGCAGGCAGTTAAGATGGTGGTCCTCCCGAGATTCCTCTTTGTGTTTCAGTGCCTCCCGGTGGTGATCACGAAGTCTTTTTTTAAAAGGATTGAAAAGAGCATCATGGGTTTTGTTTGGGCCGGGAAGACCCCGAGAGTGAGGAAGGGATTCTTACAGCGTAGCAGGGATAGGGGGGGGCTGGCACTACCGAGCCTAAGTGAGTACTATTGGGCCGCTAATATTTCAATGGTGAGTAAGTGGATGGGAGAGGAGGAGGGAGCGGCGTGGAAGAGATTAGAGAGGGCGTCCTGTAGGGGGACTAGCCTGCAGGCTATGGTGACAGCCCCATTGCCGTTCTCACCGAGGAACTACACCACAAGCCCGGTGGTGGTAGCTACACTGAAGATTTGGGGACAGTGGAGACGGCATAGGGGAAAGACTGGAGCTTTGGGGGGGTCTCCGATAAGAAACAACCATAGGTTTGCCCCGGGGGGAATGGATGGGGGATATGGAAAGTGGCAAAGAGCAGGAATAACGCAACTGAAAGATCTATTTGTGGATGGGAAGTTCGCGAGTCTGGGAGCGCTGACCGAGAAATATGGGTTGCCCCAAGGGAATGCATTCAGGTATATGCAACTGAGGGCTTTTGCGAGGCAACAGGTGAGGGATTTTCCGCAGCTCCCGACACAAGAGGTGCAGGACAGAGTGATCTCAAAGACATGGGTGGGGGATGGTAAGGTGTCAGATATATATAGGGAAATGAGGGACGAAGGGGAGACTATGGTAGATGAACTAAAAGGGAAATGGGAAGAAGAGCTGGGGGAGGAGATCGAGGAGGGGCTGTGGGCGGATGCCCTAAGTAGGGTAAACTCGTCGTCCTCGTGTGCCAGGCTAAGCCTGATTCAGTTTAAGGTATTACACAGGGCGCATATGACTGGAGCGCGGCTCAGTAAATTTTTTGGGGTGGAGGATAGGTGTGCGAGGTGCTCGAGAAGCCCAACGAATCATACCCATATGTTTTGGTCATGCCCGGCACTACGGGGGTTTTGGATGGGGGTGACAAAGGTGCTTTCAAAAGTAGTGGGGGTCCGGGTCGAACCAAGCTGGGGGTTGGCTATATTTGGGGTAGCACAAGAGCCGGGAGTGCAGGAGGCGAGAGAGGCCGATGTTTTGGCCTTTGCGTCCCTAGTAGCCCGGCGCAGGATATTGCTAATGTGGAAAGAAGCCAAGCCCCCGGGGGTGGAGACCTGGATAAATGACATGGCGGGGTTTACAAAGCTAGAGCGGATTAAGTTCGTCCTAAGGGGGTCGGCTCAAGGGTTCACCAGGCGGTGGCAACCGTTCGTCGAATACCTTGCGGATAGATAGATGGAAGGGGAAAAAGAAGGCAGCAGCAGCAGCCCAGGATTTGGGGGGGGGGGGGGGGCGGGGGGGGGGGGGGGGGGGAGGGGTGGGCGGGGGGGGTGTAACTTGTGACAAGGCAGTTGCCAATTAGGGCTAGTTTTCATTTTTGTTATTTAATATTTATTCATTTTTTGTTTTTTGCTTATATAAAATAGGTCATTGTTATCTGTGCTGTTATAATATTGTGTAAAGGATGCACAATGTACTGTGTTGGTTGACCAAAAATTTTCAATAAAATATTTATTAAAAAAAAAAAAATGTTAACTAAATTTGTAGAATAAAGCTTGTTTCTTGATTAAAAGCACCTAAGAACTCTGTTGAATAACTCCGGAAAGGCAGGGGCTTGTGCTCATCGTAACTAAAATCAATAAACAGCTGTAGGTCAGGTGAACGCCATGATATACTTTGGAGGTTTCTAAACCCTGGCCCTGAACAAGAGAGAGGGGCACAGAGCACCGGACTAATTCGAGAACGCTTTCAAAAGGACTAGCAGAGGCATAATGGGCCAAAGGGCCCAGCTATGTCATCCTTGTGATTGCATGAACACCTCCACTCCCGCCCCTCTGTCAATGTCTCTCTCTCCCCCTGATCCTTAGCAAGCTTCACAAACCAAACCTGCCTGACTGACTTTGAGCCCTGGACACCAGGCAGAGTATTCGGGTGACCAGCAGGTGGCAGCGTTCGCCACTGATTTGTACCGGCACTGAACAGGAGGAGGCCATTCAACCCTCGAGGCTCAAGAGGGAGCTGAATGGGCTGCCTCCTGTTCCTGTGTAACAGACTCGAGAGGGGCTGAATGGGCCTCCTCCTGTTCCTGTGTAAAAGGCTTGAGAGGGGCTGAATGGGCCTCCTCCTGTTCCAGAGTAACAGGCGGGAGAGGGGCTGAATGGGCCCCCTCCTGTTCCTGTGTAACAGACTCGAGAGGGGCTGAATGGGCCTCCTCCTGTTTCTGTGTAACAGGCTCGAGAGGGGTTGAATAGGCCCCCTCCTGTTCCTGTATAACAGATTCGAGAGGGGCTGAATGGGCCTCCTCCTGTTCAACAGGCTCGAGAGGGGCTTAATGAGCCTCCTCCTGTTCCTGTGTAACAGGCTCGAGAGGGGCTGAATGGGCCTCCTCCTGTTCCTGTGTAAAAGGCTCGAGGGGGGCTGAATGGGCCCCCTCCTGTTCCTGTGTAACAGACTCGAGAGGGGCTGAATGGGCCTCCTCCTGTTTCTGTGTAACAGGCTCGAGAGGGGCTGAATAGGCCCCCTCCTGTACCTGTATAACAGACTCGAGAGGGGCTGAATGGGCCTCCTCCTGTTCAACAGGCTCGAGAGGGGCTTAATGGGCCTCCTCCTGTTCCTGTGTAACAGGCTGGAGAGGGGCTGAATGGGCCTCTTCCTGTTCCTGTGTAACAGACTCGGGAGGGGCTGAATGGACCTCCTCCTGTTCCTGTGTAACAGGCTTGAGAGGGGCTGAATGGGCCTCCTCCTGTTCCTGTGTAACAGGCTCGAGAGGGGCTGAATGGGCCCCCTCCTGTTCCTGTATAACAGACTCGAGAGGGGCTGAATGGGCCTCCTCCTGTTGCTGTGTAACAGGCTCGAGAGGGGCTGAATGGGCCTCCTCCTGTTCCTGTGTAACAGGCTCGAGAGGGGCTGAATGGGCCCCCTCCTGTTCCTGTGTAACAGACTCGAGAGGGGCTGAATGGGCCTCCTCCTGTTGCTGTGTAACAGGCTTGAGAGGGGCTGAATGGGCCTCCTCCTGTTCCTGTGTAACAGGCTCGAGAGGGTCTGAATGGGCCTCTTCCTGTGTAACAGGCTTGAGAGGGGCTGAATGGGCCCCCTCCTGTTCCTGTGTAACAGGCTCGAGAGGGGCTGAATGGGCCCCCTCCTGTTCCTGTGTAACAGACTCGAGAGGGGCTGAATGGGCCTCCTCCTGTTGCTGTGTAACAGGCTTGAGAGGGGCTGAATGGGCCTCCTCCTGTTCCTGTGTAACAGGCTCGTGAGGGGCTGAATGGGCCTCTTCGTGTTTCTGTCTAACAGGCTCGAGAGGGGCTGAATGGGCCTCCTCCTGTTGCTGTGTAACAGGCTTGAGAGGGGCTGAATGGGCCTCCTCCTGTTCCTGTGTAACAGGCTCGAGAGGGTCTGAATGGGCCTCTTCCTGTTTCTGTGTAACAGGCTTGAGAGGGGCTGAATGGGCCCCCTCCTGTTCCTGTGTAACAGGCTCGAGAGGGGCTGAATGGGCCCCCTCCTGTTCCTGTGTAACAGACTCGAGAGGGGCTGAATGGGCCTCCTCCTGTTGCTGTGTAACAGGCTTGAGAGGGGCTGAATGGGCCTCCTCCTGTTCCTGTGTAACAGGCTCGAGAGGGGCTGAATGGGCCTCTTCGTGTTTCTGTGTAACAGGCTCGAGAGGGGCTGAATGGGCCTCCTCCTGTTCCTGTGTAACAAGCTCGAGAGGGGCTGAATGGGGCCCCTCCTGTTCCTGTGTAACAGGCTCGAGAGCGGTTGAATGGGCCTCTTCCTGTTTCTGTGTAGCAGGCTCGAGAGGAGTTGAATGGGCCTCTTCCTGTTCTTGTGTAACAGGCTCGAGAGGGGCTGAATGGGCCTCCTCCTGTTCCTGTGTAACAGGCGTGAGAGGGGCTGAATGGGCCTCCTCCTGTTCCTGTGTAACAAACTCGAGAGGGGCTGAATGGGGCCCCTCCTATTCCTGTGTAACAGGCTCGAGAGGGGTTGAATGGGCCTCTTTCTGTTTCTGTGTAGCAGGCTCGAGAGAGGTTGAATGGGCCTCTTCCTGTTCCTGTGAAACAGGCTCGAGAGGGGCTGAATGAGCCTCCTCCTGTTGCTGTGTAACAGGCTTGAGAGGGGCTGAATGGGCCTCCTCCTGTTCCTGTGTAACAGGCTCGAGAGGGGCTGAATGGGCCCCCTCCTGTTCCTGGGTAACAGGCTCGAGAGGAGCTGAATGGGCCTCCTCCTGTTCCTGTGTAACAGGCTGGAGAGGGGCTGAATGGGCCTCCTCCTGTTCCTGTGTAACAGGCTCGAGAGGGGGTGAATGGGGCCCCTCCTGTTCCTGTGTAACAGGCTCGCGAGGGGCTGAATGGGGCCCCTCCTGTTCCTGTGTAACAGGCTCGAGAGGGGCTGAATGGGGCCCCTCCTGTTCCTGTGTAACAGGCTCGAGAGGGGCTGAATGGGGCCCCTCCTGTTCCTGTGTAACAGGCTCGAGAGGGGCTGAATGGGCCTCCTCCTGTTCACTCGCACTCGCACACACAGACTGATAATTGAACAGTTGTTTAATTTTATTAAGCACACACAAAACATAATATACAGGTAGTTCAATGGCCTCCTTTGGAGACAAAATGACGTTGGTACTCCAACCGACACAGCGATTCATCAGCAACCTCTCGCTGAAATGTAAACCTGGCGTCAGCTGCAGCCTCGCACTGACACACGGGTATTAACAGGTTCACAATGACACACGGGTATTAACAGGTTCACAATGACACACGGGTATTAACAGGTTCACAATGACACACGGGTATTAACAGGTTCACAATGACACACGGGTATTAACAGGTTCACAATGACACACGGGTATTAACAGGTTCACAATGACACACGGGTATTAACAGGTTCACAATGACACACGGGTATTAACAGGTTCACAATGACACACGGGTATCAACAGCCGAGGCGTTTGCCTCCCAGACGAACCCAGCTCTTCACCAGGATCGGAGACCACCTCAGATCACTTCCTCCCCCCACCCCCGAGACTCCCCGAAGGCATTGCTCGCCCTGCCACTTTCCCCACACCCCACACTTCCTCCTCGGCAATCCGGCTACAGTGTGCATCGCAGTGGGATTGAACCACTGCCTTGCTTTCTACCCCCCCCCCCCCCCCCGAACGTGCACACCGGTCCAAATCAGTGCCCCCCCCCCCCCCCCCCCCCCCCACCACCACACACACACCGCCTCCAGAACTGTAAAACCCGCAAGTGAGAATGGGGGAGAAACAGGAAAACGAGTGTCTGAGGGTCCTATTTGAAACAGTTTGTTTTACCCAGGCTCGGCTCGCTGAAGCAAAAAGCCACCACCCAAAGTCACAATATGTTATAAATATATATACATTTAATGAGACAAAATTCTGAACGAATGGATGAGTGATGGCTGATCAGTCATGGGGGGCGTCAGCTCCTTTAACATCAATTTCCTGCCGCCCCTGTAATTCATGACAAACTGCTCTAAAATCCCCAGCATTTTATAATTCCCATTATTGCCGCGCTGTGGGAGGGTCAGTGCTGAGGGAGCGCCGCACTGTCGGAGGGTCAGTGCTGAGGGAGCGCCGCACTGTCGGAGGGTCAGTGCTGAGGGAGCGCCGCACTGTCGGAGGGTCAGTGCTGAGGGAGCGCCGCACTGTCGGAGGGTCAGTGCTGAGGGAGCGCCGCACTGTCGGAGGGCCAGTGCTGAGGGAGTGCCGCACTGTCGGAGGGTCAGTGCTGAGGGAGCCCCGCACTGTCGGAGGGCCAGTGCTGAGGGAGCGCCGCACTGTCGGAGGGTCAGTGCTGAGGGAGCCCCGCACTGTCGGAGGTTCAGTGCTGAGGGAGCGCCGCACTGTCGGAGGGCCAGTGCTGAGGGAGCGCCGCACTGTCGGAGGGTCAGTGCTGAGGGAGCCCCGCACTGTCGGAGGGCCAGTGCTGAGGGAGTGCCACTCTGTCCGAGGCGCCATCTTGCGGTGCAAGACTGTCAACCCAAGACCCCTGTCTGCCCATCACAGGCAGACATGTTTCAGAAACCACAATTGGAAGAAGCACAGCAGGAGTTATCACTCGTCCTGGGGCCAACTTTTGTCGCCGAGCTCTGTCGCTGTTGACGTGGTGATCCCGCAAGTTCCCGGTCAAGGTTGTTCCTGCTGCTTCCTCATGAGGGCAGCAGAGAGTGTCCATAACCTGATTCCAGGCTCTCTTGGCTGGAGCTACAGTCGGATTCTCCCCCGTGCACCCAGAGGCCCAAAGCTTTGGGCCTGGGCGATTCCCTCTGCAGCCACGGGTGGTACAGTATCTGCTCGAGGGTGGGTCGGTTCGAAGGTCGCATGGAGAGGCACCATCTTACCAGCTCCTGGCACTCTGCGGAGGGAAGCGGGAGAGATAGAGAAGATGGCAATTGTTTAAAAATCACATCTTGGTAAAGAAATGGTCGCGAGAATGAGAGGGACGTGAATTGCAAAAGGTCACCAGACTGGTACAGGGTGTGTTTGCAAAGGCAAATGGAGTGTCCCCTTTAACGCAGAGTGGGGATGGGAGTATAAAAGTCGAGAACCCACGCTCCAACGGTACGGGGTATTGGCGTTTCCGCACCTGGAGTACTGCGTTAACCTCCGGCTTCCTTACCCTTACTTAAGGAGTGGATACTCTCGAGGCCATTGGGAGAAGGTTCTCGGGACCGGTTCCCGGGATGAAGGGGGTGTGTCCGATGAGGAAAGGGGTTGAGCAGGTCGGGGTCCTGTACCCATTGGGGTTTCGAACAACTAGAGGTGATCCCGTTGAAACGTGTCGGATTCTGAGAGGGTTGGGGGGGGGGGGGGGGTGCTGTGGGCACAGTTTGAGAATAAGGGGTATCCTGTTGAAGACGGAGAGGAGGAATTTCTTGGCCCAGAGAGGGGTCAGTCTGTCGAATCCCCCCCACCTCCTTCGGCAGAAGTGGGGGCTGCGCCTCATCGACTACATTCATCGCCGAGTTAGACAGATCTCTGCTCGATGAGGGGGGTCGAGGGAGAAACGGATACGAAAGTGGAGTGGATTCCCCAATCCTATTGAATGAAGCGGGACAGGTTCAAGGGGCTGAAAGGCCTCCTCCTGCTCCTATTTCTCATGATCCTCCGGATCGCATCCCCCCCCTCTCCATCCTGCCCCCCCCCCCCCTCTCCTTCCTGCCCTCCCCACCCCTCTCCTTGCTGCCCCCCCCCCCTCCTTCCTGCCCTGCCACTTACCCTTTGAGATGCTTGCGGGAAACTGAGGTTCTCCTGCCAGGATTTCCTCATCTCGCTCGAAGGGGATGTCACCACAGACCATGTCATAGAGTAAGATCCCAAGGGACCAGACGGCCGCGGAGCGGGCATGATAGCGACGGTGCCGAATGTATTCTGGTGGGCTGTACACTCTGGTGCCTGGCATTCCGATCAGAGAGAGAGGGAAAGAGAGACAGAGAGGGGACGAGATTAAAACCAAAACAAGGTTCATCATGAGGCTATTTATTCCTCTCGATCTTGGTTCAGGATATTCAATCTTTGATGCCCCCTCCCCCCAAATCTATCACGTTCTGACACTCATCACCCGCCCTAACCCCCACCGCAGTGCAAGTACTGAGGGAGCTGCCTCAATGTCGGAGGGTCAGTGCTGAGGTAGCGTCGCACTGTCGGAGGGTCAGTGCTGAGGGAGCGCCGCACAGTCGGAGGGTCAGTGCTGAGGGAGCGTCGCACTGTCGGAGGGTCAGTGCTGAGGGAGCGCCGCACAGTCGGAGGGTCAGTGCTGAGGGAGCGCCGCACTGTCAGAGGGTCAGTGCTGAGGGAGCGCCGCACTGTCGGAGGTTGGTGCTGAAGGAGCGCCACACAGTCGGAGGGTCAGTGCTGAGGGAGCGCTGCACTGTCGGAGGGTCAGTGCTGAGGGAGCGCCGCACAGTCGGAGGGTCAGTGCTGAGGGAGCGCCGCACTGTCAGAGGGTCAGTGCTGAGGGAGCACCACACTGTCGGAGCGTCAGTGCTGAGGGAGCGCCGCACTGTCCGAGGTTAGTGCTGAGGGAGCGCCACACAGTCGGAGGGTCAGTGCTGAGGGAGTGCCGCACTGTCAGAGGGTCAGTGCTGAGGGAGTGCCGCACTGTCGGAGGTTGGTGCTGAAGGAGCGCCACACAGTCGGAGGGTCAGTGCTGAGGGAGTGCCGCACTGTCAGAGGGTCAGTGCTGAGGGAGTGCCGCACTGTCAGAGGGTCAGTGCTGAGGGACCGCCGCACTGTCCGAGGTTAGTGCTGAGGGAGCGCTGTTCTGTCAGAGGGTCAGTGTTGAGGGTGCGCCGCACTGTCGGAGGTCGGTGCTGAAGGAGCGCCGCACTGTCGGAGGATCAGTGCTGGGGGAGCACCGCACTGTCGGAGGGTCAGTGCTGAGGGAGCGCCGCACAGTCGGAGGGTCAGTGCTGAGGGAGCGGCGCACAGTCGGAGGGTCAGTAGGGAGTGCCGCACTGTCAGAGGGTCAGTGCTGAGGGAGCGCCGTTCTGTCAGAGGGTCAGTGCTGAGGGAGCACCACACTGTCGGAGGGTCAGTGCTGAGGGAGCGCCGCACTGTCGGAGGGTCAGTGCTGAGGGAGCGCCGCACTGTCGGAGGTTGGTGCTGAAGGAGCGCCGCACAGTCGGAGGGTCAGTGCTGAGGGAGCGGCGCACTGTCGGAGGTTGGTGCTGAAGGAGCGCCGCACAGTCGGAGGGTCAGTGCTGAGGGAGCGGCGCACAGTCGGAGGGTCGGTGCTGAGGGAACGCCGCACTGTCGGAGGGTCGGTGCTGAGGGAGCGGCGCACAGTCGGAGGGTCAGTGCCGAGAGAGCGTCGCACGATCAGAGGGTCAGCACTGAGGGAGCGTCGCACTGTCGGAGGGTGAGTGCTGAGAGAGCGTCGCACGATCAGAGGGTAAGCACTGAGGGAGCACCGCACTGTCGGAGGGTCAGTGCTGAGGGAGCACCGCACTGTTGGAGGGTCAGTGCTGAGGGAGCGCCGCACTGTCGGAGGGTCAGTGCTGAGGGAGCGGCGCACAGTCGGAGGGTCAGTGCTGAGGGAGCGCTGCACTGTCGGAGGGTCGTTGCTGAGGGAGCGCCGCACTGTCAGAGGGTCAGTGCTGAGGGAGCGCCGCACTGTCAGAGGGTCAGTGCTGAGGGAGAGCCGCACAGTCAGAGGGTCAGTGCTGAGGGTGCGCCGCACTGTCAGAGGGTCAGTGCTGAGGGAGCGCCGCACAGTCAGAGGGTCAGTGCTGAGGGAGCGCCGCACTGTCGGAGGGTCAGTGCTGAGGGAGCGCCGCACTGTCAGAGGGTCAGTGCTGAGGGGGCGGCGCACAGTCGGAGGGTCAGTGCCGAGGGGGCGGCGCACTGTCGGAGGGACAGTGCTGAGGGAGCACCGCACTGTCAGAGGGTCAGTGCTGAGGGAGCGCCGCACTGTCGGAGGGTCAGTGCTGAGGGAGCGCCGCACTGTCGGAGGGTCAGTGCTGAGGGACAGATGAGACAGAGAAAGATCCCGAGGGGCCACAATTTTGGAGGCCAAGTAAATCTGTATGGGGGGCTCCACCCGCGCAGTCTGCAACTCGAGCAGTGAACCCTCAATTCACATCCCTCATCCCGCCAAAAGTTACGAGGAAAACCTGGGTTCGGTGCTCGCAAAGCTGGCTGTCGAATCTTGCTTTGCGCAAACAATGAGATCCCGGCGGGTGAAATTAAAAAAAAAAACATCGGACCCTGCTGTGGCTTCGCAGATGTGGGAATGGACAAGGGGACAGGGTGGGAGCGGCTCGTCCGGGAGACTCACCATCGAAATCGGTGTAGACGGTGTCGCGCAGGAGGGCCCCCGAGCCAAAGTCGATGAGCTTGAGCTCGCCGGTGCGGAGGTCGACCAGGAAGTTCTCGTCCTTGATGTCGCGGTGCGTGACACCGCAGGCATGGCAGTGGCGCAGCGCCTCGGCAGCCTGCCGGAGGAAGGAGCGGGCGCGTTCCTCGCCCAGCGGCCCCTGCTCCGTGATCAGGTCGAAGAGGTCCTTGGCATTGGTCGGCCTTTCCATCACCAGCAGGAAGCCGTCGGGCCGGGGGAACCAGTCCAGCAGCCGGATCACCCCCCGGTGCTCCGGGGAAGCCACCTTCTGCATCAGGATGATCTCCAGAGGCACAGGACTGTCGTTCTGCCGGTGGGAAGGACAGAGGTGGTCAGATCCGGAGGCATGCGGCCCAATCAGCACCTCATCAAATTCACCCGTTTCCCCCTCAAATCCAGAAATAGGGTCACCCAATTACTGCTGTCCCCCAACGGATGGTCACGCGGGCATCAACAGGAAAAACCGAGGCTGACGCGTTCTCAGGGTCAGTGCTCAGGGAGCGCCGCACTGTCCGAGGGTCAGTGCTGAGAGAGCGTCGCATGATCCGAGGGTCAGCACTGAGGGAGCGCCGCACTGTCGGAGGGTCGGTGCTGAGGGAGCGCCGCCCTGTCGGAGGGTCAGTGCTGAGGGTGCGCCGCACTGTCAGAGGGTCAGTGCTGAGAGAGCGTCGCACGATCCGAGGGTCAGCACTGAGGGAGCGCCGCACTGTCGGAGGGTCAGTGCTGAGGGAGCGCCGCCCTGTCGGAGGGTCGGTGCTGAGGGAGCGGCGTGCTGTCGGAGGATCAGTGCTGAGGGAGCGCCGCACTGTCAGAGGGTCAGTGCAGAGGGAGCGCCACACTGTCAGAGGGTCAGTGCTGAGGGAGAGCCGCCCTGTCGGAGGATCAGTGCTGAGGGGAGCTCCGCACTGTCGGAGAGTCAGTGCTTAAGGGAGCTCCGCACTGTCGGAGAGTCAGTGCTGAGGGAGCCCCGCACTGTCGGAGGGTCAGTGCTGAGGGAGCGCCGCACTGTCGGAGGGTCAGTGCTGAGGGAGCGCCGGACTGTCGGAGGGTCAGTGCTGAGGGAGCGCCGCACTGTAGGAGGGTCAGTGCTGAGGGAGCGTCGCACTGTCGGAGGGTCAGTGCTGAGGGAGCGCGCATGTCGGAGGGTCAGTGCTGAGGGAGCGCGCATGTCGGAGGGTCAGTGCTGAGGGAGCGCCGCACTGTCGGAGGGTCAGTGCTGAGGGAGCGCCGCACTGTCGGAGGGTCGGTGCTGAGGGAGCGCCGCCCTGTCGGAGGGTCAGTGCTGAGGGTGCGCCGCACTGTCAGAGGGTCAGTGCTGAGAGAGCGTCGCACGATCCGAGGGTCAGCACTGAGGGAGCGCCGCACTGTCGGAGGGTCAGTGCTGAGGGAGCGCCGCCCTGTCGGAGGGTCGGTGCTGAGGGAGCGCGCATGTCGGAGGGTCAGTGCTGAGGGAGCGCGCATGTCGGAGGGTCAGTGCTGAGGGAGCGCCGCACTGTCGGAGGGTCAGCACTGAGGGAGCGCCGCACTGTCGGAGGGTCGGTGCTGAGGGAGCGCCGCCCTGTCGGAGGGTCAGTGCTGAGGGTGCGCCGCACTGTCAGAGGGTCAGTGCTGAGAGAGCGTCGCACGATCCCGAGGGTCAGCACTGAGGGAGCGCCGCACTGTCGGAGGGTCAGTGCTGAGGGAGCGCCGCCCTGTCGGAGGGTCGGTGCTGAGGGAGCGGCGTGCTGTCGGAGGATCAGTGCTGAGGGAGCGCCGCACTGTCAGAGGGTCAGTGCAGAGGAGCGCCACACTGTCAGAGGGTCAGTGCTGAGGGAGAGCCGCCCTGTCGAGGATCAGTGCTGAGGAGCTCCGCACTGTCGGAGAGTCAGTGCTTAAGGGAGCCTCCGCACTGTCGGAGAGTCAGTGCTGAGGGAGCCCCGCACTGTCGGAGGGTCAGTGCTGAGGGAGCGCCGCACTGTCGGAGGGTCAGTGCTGAGGGAGCGCCGGACTGTCGGAGGGTCAGTGCTGAGGGAGCGCCGCACTGTAGGAGGTTCAGTGCTGAGGGAGCGTCGCACTGTCGGAGGGTCAGTGCTGAGGGAGCGCGCATGTCGGAGGGTCAGTGCTGAGGGAGCGCGCATGTCGGAGGGTCAGTGCTGAGGGAGCGCCGCACTGTCGGAGGGTCAGTGCTGAGGGAGCGCCGCACTGTCGGAGGGTCAGTGCTGAGGGAGTGCCGCACTGTCGGAGGTTCAGTGCTGAGGGAGCGCGCATGTCGGAGGGTCAGTGCTGAGGGAGCGCCGCACTGTCTTGCTAAGTCTATTTTTACTCTTTCCCCAATGCCTCACAACCCTTTTTAACACATTGAAAACAGTGCACAGTATTCCAATTGTAATCCACGGGGAGTGGGGGGAATGTGGGACTCGCTCCCACGGGGAGTGGGGGGGGAATGTGGGACTCGCTCCCACGGGGAGTGGGGGGAGTGTGGAACTCGCTCCCACGGGAGAGTGGGGAGAATGTGGAACTCGCTCCCACGGGGAGTGGGGAGAATGTGGACCTCGCTCCACGGGGAGTGGGGGAGAATGTGGGACTCGCTCCACGGGGAGTCGGGAGAATGTGGAACTCGCTCCCCCGGGGAGTGGGGAGAATGTGGAACTCGCTCCCACGGGGAGTGGGGAGAATGTGGAACTCGCTCCCACGGGGAGTGGGGAGAATTGGGACTCGCTCCCACGGGGAGTGGGGAGAATGTGGACCTCGCTCCCCCGGGGAGTGGGGAGAATGTGGAACTCGCTCCCCCGGGGAGTGGGGAGAGAATGTGGAACTCGCTCCCACGGGGAGTGGGGAGAATGTGGGAATCGCTCCCACGGGGAGTGGGGAGAATGTGGACTCGCTCCCACGGGGAGTGGGGAGAATGTGGGAATCGCTCCCACGGGAGTGGGGGAAATGTGGGACTCGCTCCCACGGGGAGTGGGGGGAATGTGGGACTCGCTCCCACGGGGAGTGGGGGGAATGTGGGACTCGCTCCCACGGGGGGGGGGTGGGGGGGTGAGGTAGTGGCTGGGGGGGGGGTGGCTGGGAGGAGGCTGGGTGGGGTGGTGGCTGGGGTGGTGGTGTAGTGGCTGGGGAGGGGGGGGGGAGGGGGAGACGGGGGGGGCTAGTGGCTGGGAGGACGGGGATGGGGGGACTAGTGGCTGGGAGGGGGGCCGGGGGGGGTAGTGGCTGGGAGCAGGCTGGGGGGGCGGGGGGGTAGTGGCTGGGAGGAGGCTGGGGGGGCGGGGGTAGTGCCTGGGATGAGGCTGGAGGGGGTGGGGTAGTGGCTGGGAGGGGTGGGGTAGTGGCTGGGAGGGGGGGGGACGTGGCTGGGAGGGGGGGAACGTGGCTGGGAGGGGGGGGGAACGTGGCTGGGGGGGGGGGGGGAACGTGGCTGGGGGGGGGGGGTGGCTGGAGGAGGCTGGGGGGGGTGCTGGGAGGAGGCTGGGGGGGGTGGCTGGGAGGAGGCTGGGGGGGGTGGCTGGGAGGAGGCTGGGGGGGGTGGCTGGGAGGAGGCTGGGGGGGGTGGCTGGGAGGAGGCTGGGGGGGTGGCTGGGAGGAGGCGGCTGGGAGGAGGCTGGGGGGTGAGTAGTGGCTAGGAGGAGGCTGGGGGGGGGCGGTGGCTGGGAGGAGGCTGGGGGGGTGGGGTAGTGGCTGGGAGGAGGCTGGTGGGGCGGTGGCTGGGAGGAGGCTGGGGGAGTGGGGGTAGTGGCTGGGGGGGGTGGGGTAGTGGCTGGGGGGGTGGGGTAGTGGCTGGGGGCGTGGGGTAGTGGCTGGGGGCGTGGGGTAGTGGCTGGGGGCGTGGGGTAGTGGCTGGGGGGGATGGGGTAGTGGCTGGGGGGGATGGCGGTAGTGGCTGGGGGGGTGGGGGTAGGGCTGGGGGGGGTGGGGTAGTGGCTGGGGGGGGTGGGGTAGTGGCTGGGGGGGGGGGTAGTGGCTGGGGGGGGGGTAGTGGCTGGGGGGTGGGGTAGTGGCTGGGGGGTGGGGTAGTGGCTGGGGGGGTGGGGTAGTGGCTGGGGGGGGGTGGGGTAGTGGCTGGGGGGGTGCGGTAGTGGCTGGGGGGGTGGGGTAGTGGCTAGTGGCTGGGGGGGGTGCGGTAGTGGCTGGGGGGGTGGGGTAGTGGCTGGGGGGGGTGGGTAGTGGCTGGGGGGGTGGGGTAGTGGCTGGGGGGGTGGGGTAGTGGGCTGGGGGGGGGTGGGGTAGTGGCTGGGGGGGGTGGGGTAGTGGCTGGGGGGGTGGGGTAGTGGCTGGGGGGGTGGGGTAGTGGCTGGGGGGGTGGGGTAGTGGCTGGGGGGGTGGGGTAGTGGCTGGGGGGGTGGGGTAGTGGCTGGGGGGGTGGGGTAGTGGCTGGGGGGGTGGGGTAGTGGCCTGGGGGGGTGGGGTAGTGGCTGGGGGGGTGGGGTAGTGGCTGGGGGGGTGGGGTAGTGGCTGGGGGGGGTGGGGTAGTGGCTGGGGGGGTGGGGGTAGTGGCTGGGAGGGGGGGGTAGTGGCTGGGGGGGGGGTAGTGGCTGGGGGGGGGGGGTAGTGGCTGGGGGGGGGGGTAGTGGCTGGGGGGGGGTAGTGGCTGGGGGGGGGGTAGTGGCTGGGGGGGGTGGGGTAGTGGCTGGGGGGGAACGGGGGACGAGGGGCTAGTGGCTGGGAGGGGGGTGGGGTAGTGGCTGGGTGGAGGCTGGGGGGGGTAGTGGCTGGGAGTAGGGTGGAAGTGGCTGGGGAGGGAGGCTGGGGGGGTGGGGGTGGAGGCTGGGGGGGGGGGGAGGAGGCTGGGGGGTGGTGGGGAGGAGGCTGGGGGGGGGGTAGTGGGCTGGGAGGAGGGGGGGGGGGGAGCTGGAACACGAGGTTTGAACTGGAATAAAACTCCATCAGTGTCATACTGAAACCCCCGCCGGGGGACACCCCGGGAGGCGGCTTCACCTTTAACCAGATTGTTTTCGTTGCTGCCTCGCTTTCCCGGGGTTTCCCCAGGCTGACGTCACAGAGAAAAAAAACAAAACTCACATCACCCGAAGATAATGAGAAAGGAGGGAGTGAAATACAGCGCAGAGAGAGGGAGAGAGTCAAATAGTGACCAGGCCACTGTCTCTCTCACTCACTCTGTACCTGACCCTCCCCCCACACCTCAGTTGGATTCACAGTCCTTGATTTAAATGAAATGAAAATCGCTTATTGTTACAAGTAGGCTTCAAATGAAGTTACTGTGAAAAGCCCCTAGTCGCCACATTCCGGCGCCTGTTCGGGGAGGCTGGTACGGGAATTGAACCGCGCTGCTGGCCTGCCTTGGTCTGCTTTGAAGCCAGCGATTTAGCCCAGTGTGCTAAACCAGCCCCAAATAATAAATTATTTGAAACTCACCAGATGACCCCATGATGTCACTTTCTTGCTGGCCACATATTTCACAGCCACCTGTCACAGAAACAGGATCCAAATTAACCAAATTCACTGACAGCAAACACTTCCTCAATGTTTCTGTATTTAAATCAAGTTTCATTTATAGTTAGCGCGGTCTCTCTGGCCAGGAAAAAACATCCCCGCCGATGTAAACATTTCCTGCTGGTGCTTGTATTTTATAAATTATTGCACTAAAACCGGAAGCTTCTAGATGAGTGTGCGCGTTTGTGTCTGCGTGTGTATGTGTCTGCGTTTTACACAGAGGGTAGTGGGTGCCTGGAACTCGCTGCCGGAGGAGGTGTAGTGGAAGCAGGGACGATAGTGACGTTTAAGGGGCATCTTGACAAATACATGAATAGGATGGGAATAGAGGGATACGGACCCAGGAAGTGTAGAAGATTTTAGGTTAGACGGGCAGCATGTTGGCACGGGCTTGGAGGGCCGAAGGGCCTGTTCCTGTGCTGTACTTTTATTTGTTCTTTGTGTGTGTGTTTGTGTCTGCGTGTGTGTGTGTTTGTGCCTGGGGGTGTGTGTGTGTTTGTGTCTGGGTGTGTGCCTGTGTTTGTGTCTGGGTGTGTGTGTGTGTCTGTGTGTGTTTGTGTCTGGGTGTGTGTGTGTGTTTGTATATGGGGGGTGTTTGTGTCTGGGTGTGTGTGTGTGTTTGTGTCTGTGTGTTTGTGTCTGGGTGTGTGTGTGTTTGTGTCTGGGTGTGTGTGTGTTTGTGTCTGGGTGTGTGCCTGTGTTTGTGTCTGGGTGTGTGCCTGTGTTTGTGTCTGGTGTGTGCCTGTGTTTGTGTCTGGTGTGTGCCTGTGTGGTGGGTGTGGTGTGTCTGGGTGTGTGTGTGTCTGTGTGTGTTTGTGTCTGGGTGTGTGTGTGTGTTTGTGTCTGGGTTTGAGTGTGTGTTTGTGTCTGGGTGAGTGTGTGTGTTTGTGTGTGTGTGTGTGTGTCTGGGTGAGTGTGTGTTTGTGTCTGGGTGTGTGTGTGTTGTGTCTGGGTGTGTGTGTGTTTGTGTCTGGGTGTGTGTGTGTTTGTGTCTGGGTGTGTGTTTGTGTCTGGGTGAGTGTGTGTGTTTGTGTCTGGGTGAGTGTGTGTGTTTGTGTCTGGGTGTGTGTGTGTGTTTGTGTCTGGGTGAGTGTGTGTGTCTGGGTGTTGTGTGTTTGTGTCTGGGTGTGTGTGTTGTGTCTGGGTGTGTGTGTTTGGGTCTGGGTGTGTGTGTTTGTGTCTGGGTGGTGTGTCTGGGCGGTGTGTGTTTGTGTCTGGGTGTGTGTGTCTGGGTGTGTGTGTTTGTGTCTGTGCCTGGGTGTGTGTGTGTGTTTGTGTCTGGGTGTGTGTTTGTGTGGGGGTGTGTGTTTGTGTGGGGGTGTGTGTTTGTGTCTGGGTGAGTGTGTGTTTGTGTCTGGGGTGTGTGTGTGTGTGTGTGTCTGGGGTGAGTGTGTGTGTGTGTGTGTCTGGGTGTGTTGTTTTTCGTATGTGTGTGTTTGTGTCTGGGTGAGTGTGTGTGTTTGTGTCTGGGTGAGTGTGTGTGTCTGGGTGTGTGTGTTTGTGTCTGGGTGTGTGTGTTTGTGTCTGGGTGTGTGTGTCTGGGTGTGTGTGTTTGTGTCTGTGTCTGGGTGTGTGTGTGTGTTTGTGTCTGGGTGTGGGTGTGTGTTTGTGTCTGGGTGAGTGTGTGTTTGTGTCTGGGTGTGTGTGTGTTTGTGTCTGGGTGTGTGTGTGTGTTTGTGTCTGGGTGTGTGTGTGTGTTTGTGTCTGGGTGTGTGTGTGTGTTTGTGTCTGGGTGTGTGTGTGTGTTTGTGTCTGGGTGTGTGTGTGTTTGTGTCTGGGTGTGTGTGTGTTTGTGTCTGGGTGAGTGTGTGTGTGTGTTTGTGTCTGGGTGTGTGTGTGTGTGTGTCTGGGTGAGTGTGTGTGTCTGGGTGTGTGGTGTGTCTGTGTCTGGGTGAGTGGTGTGTTTGTGTCTGGGTGTGTGTGTGTTTGTGTCTGGGTGTGTGTGTGTGTTTGTGTCTGGGTGTGTGTGTGTGTTTGTGTCTGGGTGTGTGTGTGTGTTTGTTGTCTGGGTGTGTGTGTGTGTGTGTGTCTGGGTGAGTGTGTGTCTGGGTGTGTGTGTGTGTGTTTGTGTCTGGGTGAGTGTGTGTGTTTGTGTCTGGGGTGTGTGTGTGTGTGTGTGTGTGTGTGTGTGTGTTTTGTGTCTGTGTGTGTGTGTGTGTGTGTGTTTGTGCCTGGGTGAGTGTGTGTTTGTGCCTGGGGTGTGTGTGTTTGTGTCTGGGTGTGTGTTGGTGTTTGTGACTGGGTGTGTCTGGGTGTGTTTGTGTCTGGGTGTGTTTTGTGTCTGGGTGTGTTTGTGTCTGGGTGTGTTTGTGTCTGGTGTGTTTGTGTCTGGGTGTGTGTGTGTTTGTGTCTGAGTGTGTGTGTGTTTGTGTCTGGGGTGTGTGTGTGTTTGTGTCTGGGTGTGTGTGTGTGTGTGTCTGGGTGAGTGTGTGTTTGTGTCTGGGTGAGTGTGTGTTTGTGTCTGGGTGAGTGTGTGTTTGTGTCTGGGTGAGTGTGTGTTTGTGTCTGGGTGTGTGGTGTGTGTGTGTCTGGGTGTGTGTGTGTGTCTGGGTGTGTGTGTGTGTTTGTGTCTGGGTGTGTGTGTTTGTGTGTATCTGGGTGTGTGTGTTTGTGTCTGGGTGAGTGTGTGTCTGGGTGTGTGTGTGTGTGTTTGTGTCTGGTGAATGTGTTGTGTGTGTGTTTGTGTCTGGGTGTGTGTGTTTGTGTCTGGGTGTGTGTGTTTGTGTCTGGGTGTGTGTGTTTGTGTCTGGGTGAGTGTGTGTGTCTGGTGTGTGTGTCTGGGTGTGTGTGTGTGTGTCTGGGTGTGTGTGTGTGTGTCCTGGGTGTGTGTGTGTGTTTGTTTGTGTCTGTGTGTGTTTGTTTGTGTCTGTGTGTGTGTGTGGGGGTGTGTGTGTCTGGGTGTGTGTGTGTTTGTGCCTGTGTGTGTGTGTCTGGTGGTGTGTGTGTGTGTCTGGGTGTGTGTGTGTGTGTGTGTTTGTGTCTGGGTGTGTGTGTGTTTGTTTGTGTCTGTGTGTGTGTTTAGTGTGTCTGGGTGTGTGTGTGTGTTTGTGTGTGTTTGTGTGTGTGTGTGTGTGTGTGTGTGTGTGTTTGTGTGTGTGTGTTTGTGTCTGGGTATGTGTGTTTGTGCCTGGGTGGGTATGTGTGTTTGTGCCTGGGTGTGTGTGTGTGTGTCTGGGTGTGTGTGTGTGTGTGTTTGTGTCTGGGTGTGTGTGTTTGTTTGAGAGAGAGCGAGAGGAGTGAGTGTGTGGGAGTGACAGTGAGTGAGTGTGTACATCTGTGTTTATTGGACGAACATTCCTCTCTGTGCCCTCCTGTCTCACCGGTTTCCCGTCGGAGATGCTGACAGCGGAGTAAACGGTGCCGAATCCACCACTGCCCAGCTGAATGCCCACTCTGTAGAGCTTGTCAAAGGAGTCTCTCTGCTTCACTGCAGGAAGTAAGTCAGAGAGAACAGGAGAATTACATTCCACTCAATGATCGCAGCTTCACTAACAAAATTATTACAAATACACAGAATCAAACATCAGCCTGACATCTCTGCTGCCGCCTCTGTCGTTCCAAATGAGAATTAACCCGGTTTCCCATCGGCTCCCGCTCACACACACCTCGTTTCTGTGTCACCCCCACTCTGCCTCTATCTGTCTCTCTCTCTCACACTCTGCCCCTCTCTATCTGTCTCTCTCACACTCTGCCTCTATCTGTCTCTCTCTCTCTCACACTCTGCCTCTATCTGTCTCTCTCTCTCACACTCTGCCTCTCTCTCGATCTCTTTCCCTATCTCTCACACTCTGTCTCTCTCTCTGTGTCTCTCTCTTTGTTTCTCTCTCTCTGTCTCTTTCCCTATCTCTCACACTCTGCCTGTCTGTCTCTCTATCTCTTTCTCTCTGTCTGTTTCTGACACTCTGCCTCTCATAGAATTTACAGTGCAGGAGGCCATTCAGCCCATCGAGTCTGCACCGGCTCTTGGAAAGAGCACCCTACCCAAGCCCACACCTCCACCCTATCCCCATAACCCAGTAACCCCACCCAACACTATGGGCAATTTAGCATGGCCAATCCACCTAACCTGCACATCTTTGGACTGTGGGAGGAAACCGGAGCACCCGGAGGAAACCCACGCACACACGGGGAGGACGTGCAGACTCCGCACAGACAGTGATCCAAGCCGGGAATCGAACCTGGGACCCTGGAGCTGTGAAGCAACTGTGCTAACCACTGTGCTAACGTGCTGCCCTCTCACTCTGCCTGTGTGTGTCTGCCCCTCTCTATCTCTTTTCCTATCTCTCACACTCTGCCTCTGTGTCTGCCCCTCTCTCTATCTCTTTCCCTATCTCTCACACTCTGCCCCTCACACTCTGTACCACTGACTCTCGGAATTGCCGTTCTCTCTCCCAGCCGCAGTGTTAACTTGTGGAGGAGTCTCTGAGAGACACTCTCTCTCTCTGTCTCTCTCACACAGTCTCTCTCTCTCACACTCTGTCTCTCTCTCACACTCTCAGTCTCTCTCACTCTCTCTGTCTCTCTCTCACACTCTCTCTCACTCTCTCTCTCGCTCTCTCTCTCGCTCTCTCACACTCTCTCTCACACACTCTCTC